>NC_142804.1:19759891-19952432 GCF_049724085.1 Artemia sp. Qi Xiang Cuo
GAAACGACTTTTGTTGGCCTGTAGTAAAATGTTTATGTAGTAATATATGTTACTCTGAACAATTTCTTCAAGTACTGTCAGGAATAATGTACTGTATTAGAAGAGAAAGAAAAACAAAGAAATGGAGAGAGAAAGTAAATAAAAATGTCTTATGCAACATTTTCATCGATAGTACTTTACGTCACCGACGATCCGCGTGTTACGCGACGCGTAACATGCGGGAAAAATTTGGGATATGGTACAATTTTATTGTCTTTGGTACATTTTTCATGCAATTTGTGGTACATTTTGTTAAGACGTGTTGGTAACACTGGTGGCTTATCTATATAGGGACTGGTCAAATAACTCCCTAAGCCTAAAGACACATTGATGTTGAGCTAGCAAAATTTTCCGCTAGCATATCGATATGCAAACCTGTTCGCTTAATTAATCTTTTTTGTCGAAGCTGCTCGTCTAGAGCTACTTTCTTAAGTGCTACTGAATTTAATTTTTTAAAACTAAGAATTAAAGATCTATTTCTTATTTTATTTCTTCTTTGGAGGTGATTAGAAGTTATATAAAAGGTTTTCAACTGAAACTAAGGAGCAACATTGGAACTAAAAACGAACAGAAATTATTCCATATATATATATATATATATATATATATATATATATATATATATATATATATATATATATATATATATATATATATATATATATATATATATATATATATATATATATATATATATATATATATTTATACATATAGGCTATAATCAATGCAGTGTTGTTTTTAAATTAAATTTTAATAAAAAACGAGCAAAGATTAATTTAAAAAACAAAGTTTCTCCGAGGGAAGTAAAGAGCGAACTCGAAACTTAAAACGAACAAAAATCATTACTTCCCAGCCTTTCTAGCATATATCAATAAAACTACTGCGAATAAATCAACTGGTGATATTTTCTTATGTTTATAGAATTACAGAAAACTACCGCTTTACTGTAAACATAAAAGCCAAATAAAAAAAAAACAAGAATATTGATTTAGGAGTCAAAAGTAAATATTCATGAAACAGCATACACGATAATGGATTGATTTATCAGATAATATCTTGGTTTCACCCAGTATTACTCGAAATGAAGAACATATCAACCGTAATATGAACTTTGAAAATCCAGTTATTTCTCTCTACAAAAGGGAGAATTTCAAGTAGTGATACAGATTCTAAAGCGAGTCCGTAGTCTTAATACTAATAAGATTCTTTCACTTCGAACTTAACTACAAACCAATCATGAAATGTCCTTTTCAGATCCAAAACCACAGTCAATCATCGAACTGAGCTCATTGTGCGGACGTGATGCCAAATTAAACGAAAAAAACATAAAGCAACAATCTAAAAATGCTTTACTCTAGTTTTCTGTAATCCTACAATCATAGGGAAATATCACCAGTTGATTTAGTTGCACTAGTTTTACTGATATATGTTAGAAAGGCAGGGAAGTAATAATTCTTTTTCGTTTCAAGTTTCAACTTCGCTCTTTACTTCCCTCGGAAAAACTTTGTTTTTTTTTAATTTCATTAAAAATAGGGCACTAGAACTTTCAATTTCAGATTTAATGAGCCCTCTCCCGATCTTTTAGGACTATCAATTGACTCGATACGATCACCCATGGGAAAAAACGAAGAAAAACAAAACAAATACAAATAAACACGCATTCGTGATCTTTCTTCCGGCAAAAAATCCACATTTTTGTAGATGGGAGCTTGAAGCCTTTACAGTGGGGTTCTCCAATATATTGAATTTGATGGTGTGACTTTCGCTAATATGATTTGAATTTTTGGGGGCCTCCCCCCTTTTCTGAAATCAGGCAAATTTTCTCAGGTTCGTAGCGTTTGATGGAAAACCTTAAACTTAATAAATTTTATAAATTTGAATTAGCATAAAAAGCAAATTCTTTTGATGCATGAATTGCATCAGATGCATCAGTCGCTCCATACTAACAGTTCAGTGCCACGAACTGTTTGACTTTTGTACGTCTGAACCACAGTTCATATAATTATCCAGTAAGTTTATCGCAGATCATTTCTGGTCTTCGTTCTCGGTGCGAACAAAAAGCTCCTCCCACTTCTTCGTGCAGTTATTAATAGCGGATTTCCACTTGTTTCCGATTGTTTCGCGCAAAGTGCATTATTCGTAATAGCGGGTTTCCACTTGTTTCCGATTGTTTCGCGTCTGACTTGTCTACCCGTGAAAAGATCTGACGCCGCTTATGTTTCTATGTTCTCTGGAGCACTCGCACCCCGGTCCGGGTTTTTATAATGGGTGAGATAGGGAATGATCATACTGGATAATTATATGAACTGTGGTCTGAACTCTTGTGGTACGGAATTATTTAAACAAAATACTATATAGTAAAACATCTGAAAGGATATTTGGGTCTTTTCACTTTAATGAGTGTTAGATTGGTTAGAATGGTGAAATTCTAGGAGAAAATAATTAAGGCTACCTAGAGTTTGGCTTCTTATGTCAGCTTATTTGGAGAGCCTGAAGGACGGTAGAAGTGATTCGTGGCTAAATTAGGCCAAGAAAATACTGGACCTTTGTGGCCTTTTGGAGATGTGGAATGAAGGGAAAAGCCACATGGGTGAAAATCGGAGGAGGAGAAAGTAACGTTCGTCTAAAACATATTCATGCGTCAATCACGGGGAAATATATTCCTTAGACTTTCTTTGTTAAACTATACCGTAGCCAATTAAACCCAGTAAATCCTTATCTTTCATTAAGACATAAACAGCAAAAAAGGACGAATTAAAAGTGGTACAAAAGCCATCTTTCCAAAACCAGGAAAAGTCGAGTCTGGCAATTTTTGATAAAAACTGCATCTTCAGATTCAAGTGGCTCTCAACACCTGCGTCTTTTAATAAAGATATGACGTCATAATAAATTGGATAAAATGTCCATATTTTCACCTTTAAATGACGTCACACGGTAGACTACATCACATTGAAACAAATCATAATATAAAAACAAGCTGACGTCACCTAACATGACGTCATGCAACATATAAAACAGATGCATTAACACAATTCACCTCAATAGTGATTGTTAGCTATTAGTGAAAACACTTTGAAAAACATAATGCTGTCAAGAGAGCAAGCTAAATATAAGAAAAATTCAGCGAAGCCTCAAAGCAGAGTAACTGAATTTTTAGGTAATCTTAAGAAAAGAGGGATTGAATCAATTCCAAAATTTTTTGATAAAAATCAAGAGAAAAGCTCATCAGGGGAAGCAATTCAGAGACTAAAAGAAACTGAATGTAAACTCGCTACTAAAACAAATTTTTTGGAAACAAGAATTGCTGAAGAGCTTATTGGCGCTAAGAAAAATTATGCGAAAAACAAGGAAGCTGCTCTACTAGCACTAAAGAAAAAGAAGTTATATGAGGAGCAGTTGCAGCAGGTACTTGGAACATTATCAACAATTAATCGTCAACTTGAAACCCATAAATTAATGGAACGGCAAGAAATTCCTAGTCCTCTAACTCTTAGCCAGGAAGTAGGTGAGGAAGAATTAGAAAAAGAGCTTGGAGAACTTCTCCGGGAGAAAATGGACCTACAACTCTTTGAAGTAAACCCAACGACTGAACCATTACTAACTGTAATCACAGCCAAGGCAGCCCAGAGCAAGCTAAGCGAATTCCGTCTCGAAGAGAAAAATAAAGATTTACAGGAGCTGGAAGATTGGAGTAAGATGCAGTTTCAATCTGAAATGTATACATTAGCGGATGTGCAAGAAACAAATGAAGAGATATCCTATGCAATGTCTAATCTTCTAGCTTTTGGCGAGGAAACAGACGAGGACGAATTAGAAAAAGAGCTTGGAGAACTTCTGCAGGAAGAAGTGGGCTCACAGGTCCTTGAAGTAAAGCCAAGGACTCCAGAATTAACGAAGCCAGTCCAGACCAAGTTAAGTGAATCCTGTGTGGAAGAGAAAAATGGAGATTTACAGGAACTGAAAGACAAGGGTAAGAGGAGCCAGCAGAAATTAAAAGCATTTGACATTGAAGATGATTATTACAAAATCCATCAAATAGAAGACAAAATATGTTATTATTTATCAAGACGTGATATTACGCATCAAGGTCTCATTGATATTGATCAAATGCTAGAAACTCTAACCAATGAGCTGGATCCAATTGATAGCCAGAAAATAAACGCTATTGACACCATCCTCGAGATAATTCAGATTCAGAAATCCCGTTTGGCTGGCCTCTATATGTTGGAGTCAACTCCAAAGTATTTAGAAGATTTGAAGAGGATAAATAATTTACACAGAGAAATGAGACAGGAAAAGCTGAAAGCATCAAAGAAAAGCTCGCTTAAAGGTAGATTAAGGTTCCTGATGTTTGAAAAAAGTACATATTTTCGAAGCCTTAAAATTCAGTCAGACAAAGATCTTGATATCCCGGATATGGTGATACAAGACAAAGAAGTACGAGACCTGTGGCGTTATCTTAGGGGTTGTAGAAGGTTAGATGCAGACCTAGAACGTAAAATTATGGATCTTGAAGAAACAGTGCAAAACCTTTCCAAAAAGTTGGACGTAATCAAAAATAAAGCGAACTATGCAATCGAGACGTTCCTGAAGTCAATAAAGGTGGAGAAATTACGTGGGGCTGCCAAGTATCTGCTGAAATCAGACGAAAATTACCTAAGACCATGGAACAGGCTACAGTGCTTGGATGAAGAAATTTACCAACTGAAGGCAAGCACAAAATGTCAGAAAAGTGTGACACAAGTGCCGATGAGAACACATTTTGCATGAATTGGCAAGTAACTTGGCTGAAAGAAGGTGGTTCATAAGAAAGTCAAGGGAGTTTTGATATTGAAAGTGACGTTTATGAAGCTTAAATGCCTCATATGTGAAAGGTCTAACGGTGTGCAGAGACCTGTGGGTTCTTGTTATGATTTTTTTTTCGGCCTACTGTTTATTTTTGTTGTATGAACTTTACTAAGTAATAAAACACAGTAAAAAATTTCACTCCATGAATTTCTTGTTTGTTTCTCAAGGTCACAATGTAAATATGTAAAAGGTAGCGAAAATGCGGTTCAGAAATGGGACACATCACAGCGCACGGACTGGGAAGTTACCAATACGTCAGAGCAATAGCTTCACAGTAATAGGTCTCCCATAGTCCCATTGTAATGTGCTAAAAGTTTGTCATTGTGCGTGCGCGAAAGGTAGTCAAGAAGAGAGGTGTGTGACTGATGTCTCTGAAAAATCTTTAATGGATAGTATAAAGTTTTCGCTGCTGTTTATGTATTTGAACTGTGCTCAAGGTCTACCGTCAAGTCTCATTTGTGCAGAATTTTTGTCCCTGCCAGCGTTCATCTATAAAAAATGTAAAAATATAATGTATAATATGATATAAAAGTAGTATCCCCTCAATCCATTCCAGAAGACAGATAGGAAATTAGCATAGGATTCCAGAAGACAGATAGGGAATTAGCGTAGGATTCCAGAAGACAGATATGGAATTAGCATAGGATTCTAGAAGACAGATAGCTAATTAGCATAGCATTCCAGAAGACAGATAGGGAATTAGCATAGAATTCCAGAATACAAATAGGGAATTAGCATAGGATTCCAGAAGACAGATAGGGAATTCGCATAGGATTCCAGAAGATAGCCCCTGTTTCAAGCGCATGCTCTGTTTTTGTGACCAGGTGACGCAATCTTCTTTCAGTATTAAAAAAGTGTTCAGTGTGTCAACATCAAAGATATTGCAGTGGATACTTATACACTGTTAAATATTGAAAGCGCTAGCAATAGCGAAATGGAGCCTAGACCGCCTAAAGTAGAAGTGGCAATTACAAGGGGTTCCCGACTAACCCTAGAATAGAAAAAAATACTTAAGGGCTATGTTATATCATGATGCAAATTTAAGTCGGACGAGCAATTATACTTTGCGGCTAAAGTAAATATAATGCATATACAGAAACTACTAGACGGGTTAAACGCATTAGCGAAATGTATTGAAGAGAACGATCTATAAAAAAAATTTGTTACGAGCAGATCTTTTAGTCTATAATTGGAAGTGAGAGTGTTAAAAAATGGCTGGATTTGAGAACCAGAAAATCTTAAGTACTCTTGTAAAATTGGAAAAGTGGTTAATTTATATGATGATTTTCTAGAGCTATCTCTTCAAAGGAAAACTTTTTCTTGAGAAATGGATTACTTATTATTTTACTTACTTATTCAAATTAGTTACTTGACAATTCCACTGTAATATTCTCTCCATACGTAAGATTGTGCATTCAAAGAGGTTTGACTTAATCTTAAGACAACATTTAGTTTTTAAACATAACGGGCAAACAGGAGGTGGGCGTGGGAGGGAGACTAGTTATCCTCCAATCGCTTTCAACTATTAAAAAGGGCACTAGCCCTTTGAATTTCCAATCAAATCAGCCTTTTTTGAAGTTTCTACAACAACACTTTCTATAAAAACCTTATGTGCCCCCAGGGCATAACTTACGACCCTTGTCCTGAGGGCTGTGGGGGATTGTCCTCCTCAAAAACATAATTTATATCCGGAAATCAACTACGCTGAACATCGTATGTGTCTGTGGGATTTGTTTACATATACGGGTTGTTAGTTGCTTTCCAATTAATATTGAATTGTAAAAAGGGCACAAGCCACTCGAATTTACAATCGAATTAACCCTTTCCCAAGTTCTTACGACAACTCCTTTGATACGAGTTGCTTTGGTCTAAAGAAACCAAATATAAAAATAATAGTCACAGGCAGTGCAATAGCGCTGCCTAAGTAAAGAACGATGTTGACACAATGTATTTTCTTTTTACTTAAGACCAGGGCACTTCGTATCGAAGGAGTTGTCTTAGAAACTATGAAAAGGGCTCATTCGATTGGAAACTGGAATGGCTAGTGCCCTTTTTAATAGTCGAAAGTGATTGGAAGGCAACTAACAAACCTTCTACGCCCACCATTTCCCCAAACACTTCCAATCAAAATTTTGGAGGTAGCCATTTTATTCAACGTAGTTGATTTCCAGATAAAAATTATGTTTTTGGAGGACACTACCCCACAACCCTCGGGGCGTTTGAGATTTCTGAGATTTCTATTATATAGCATTAAAAGTGCCAATTAGACGTGGTTTGCCCCCCCCCCCCCCTGGAATTCAGCTTATGGGCAACCGTGGATGGTTGTTTGACTTCAGAAGAGGCTCACTCTTTCTCCCTTAAAAAAAGACTATGTTAATATAAAACGAACAGAAATTAATCAAAAAAACATTTTGCGCCAAATAAGTTTTCAAAAAAAGTTAAGAATTCCATTAAACCAAAAATGAACAAAACTAGAATCAAATAATCTACCAAGCATACAACTACCACAAATCAGTATTATTGAATAAATGAAACCCAAAACGAGCAAAAATTAATCTGAGTAGGGTTCTAAACCCAATGATTTCTAGGAGCCAGAATATAATTTGTACTTTACTTAAAAAAATTCTTTCAAATGTTTTCACTTTTACAACTTTAAGAAATAAAAAATTGATTAAGATTTTAAGGAACAAATATCAGCATATGTATATTAAACTGACCATGCACATTTTTCCAGTAAATTCATTTGAATTTTTTTCAGTAAAATACAAATTATATTCTGGCTTTTAGAAATCATAGGGGTTTAGAACCCTATTCAGATTAATTTCTGCTTGTTTTAAGTTTGAATTATTTTATTTTCTGTTTGTTTTGGGTTTCACTTATTCATTAATACTGATTTATGATAGTTGTATGCTTGGTAGATTATTTGATTCTATTTATTTTCATTTTTGGTTTAATGGAGTTCTTCACTATTTTTTTGAAAAAACTTATTTTGTGCAAAAAGTTTTTTTGATTAATAATAATAAATAATACATTGCGCCAACATCGTTCTTTACTTAGGCAGCGCGATTGCGCTGCCTATGCTTATAATTCACTGTTCAGATGAATATGAATAACAGTATTCGTTTACAAATCAATATTGATTAGAAATTTTCATCACAGGACAGTTTCTTTGAAATTTTTTTTTTGGTTAAAAGAGGTCATGAACGCCCTCGGAAAATTGCCCAAGAAGGGGTGAAAGGGGGCAAGTTCTACCAGGGTTTTTGCTTTTAGCTAGATAAATGGGAATGTTTCTTGTTTTTACTATTCATATAAGTTTGTTTGATGTCTTCCTGTTTAAAAATGAGGTTTTTTCCCCCTTACCCCCCCCCTCAGCGGGCGTCTACACAACAGGCCGAGATTTGTCCTTAGCCATGATGATCCTTTCAGAACCCAAGCTGACGAGATTTTTGAAAATATGGCGTCGATGCACGCGATTGTCTTAGTCTTTGTAGATTTACAACACAAGGATAACCCCCCCCCCACCCAAAAAAAAAGAGTCCAAAACCTTGAAAAACTTTTGGCTATAAAATACAAAAAACGGGGCATGAACGGCGTATTTATAAAGAATTGAGGTAGTGTTCTAGTAACCGGGCAACACGCGGGATATTGTATGGCGAACATGATAAAAGAAACTAGTCAAGCAGGTTCTTTCAACGGAGAATTCCTATGCCGACCATTGCTAACTGGGATTCCTCACTCTGTTTACAATATTAAAACTTTGGTTTTTGGGGTTGAAGGGGCAAAGTTGTTTGGGGTTGAAGATTAGGTTAATATATGCTATGCTATACTTTACCCCCACCCCCATAATGTGCAAATGTGTAGCCGAAATTTGTTTATAAACTATTATTAATTAAAAAAAAAAAGTTTTCCCGAGGGAAGTAAAGAGCGAAGTTGAAAACTAAAAAGGACAAAAATTACTACTTCACAGCCTATTACCGATCATTTCTCCCTATACAACAGTGAATTTCAAGCAATGATACAAATTCTAAAGTTAGTCTTTAGTCCTAATAGTATCAAGATGGCTTTAGTTCGAATTTGTGTACAAACTAATCATGACATGTCCTTTTCAGAAACCAAAACGAGAGCCAGTCATTGAACTGAGCCATTGTGAAGAGGTGATACCAACATTAAACGTAAAAAAGGAAGCAAAATCCTAAAATGGATTGTTGCTTTATCTTAAAATTGATTGATCCTAAAGGGGATTTATAATATTCTTATTCTGTAAAAAGTGTCCTTGATTGGTTTGCTTTTACTGTACCAAAACTCCTATATTATTTTATGTTTTCAGTATAGCACTAGTTTTGTACAATCCTACAAGCATACGGAAACATAATTAGTTGGTTTATTTGTACTAGTTTTTTTTATATATATTAAATAGGCTGTGAAGTAATAATTTTTGTCCGTTCTAAGTTTCAACTTCGCTCTTTGCTTCCCTCGGAAAAACTTTGTTTTTTTAAAATTAATCTTTGTTCGTTTTTGATTAAAATTTAACTTACATGATCTTTTTTATTTATACGGAATAATGTATGTTCGTTATAAGTTTTAATGCGACTTCTTAGTTTCAGTTGAAAACTTATTTTTAATACAATTTCTAATTATCACCGATCTAGGGGAGATAAGACACCTCTAGAAAATACTACAAACAACCTTGAGAGCTAAGAAAAACTTTAAGTCTATAACATAAAGTTCATTATCAATACTTCACAAAACAATACATGTTTTTCAGGAACTTTTGTTTTTCGATGAGCAAAAAACTGTTTTACTCGGCCGACTGTGCCTGAAAAAGCCATAATGAAGACAGGGCTTTATAAATCACCTACAGACTAGCAGAAACTAGAAGGCTGCTGTAACAAAAGAGAGCAGTTTAAGGGCTCATTTAACAACTTATATTTATACCTAATCGCTTTTTATAAATTTGACTTGATAGCACACTCCCACAAAGTACATTTTCGGTTGTTTCCCAAACTTTTATAAATGAAACAAGTGCCTTTTCCAATGATATGACCTAAAAAAGGTGTTTTTCAAAACCTAGGAAAGAGTAAAAAGCTTTTTAGTGCCATTTTCAGTGCTATATGGCCCTTTTGGATGGATAAATTTGATCAAAAGCACGTAAATATGAGTAATAGGTTTAAAATCAGCCTTCCTAGGATATATCTTAAAAAATGAGTGCATCACGATTACAAAAATAATCGATTTTCTGAAAATTAGTCATAAGAAGGGACAAACCATGATTAAAAAAAAAATCCAAGCTGGAATCGAACGCATGATAATCTAATTTGAAGTCCAGCGTTGTACTGACAGAGCCACGCCTCAAATAATGTAATTTAATATAATATTGTTTATAAGACTTTAATTTTGTAGCTTATTAAGGGGGGCTGGAGGAGGAATTTGCAGGAAGTGTTCTTGCAAACCTCCAGTTAAGGGTTATGGACCGCAATTACTACAATGATACCGTTTTATGCTTCCATGCTTTTCCTCTTAAGAAGTGACACCAAAAGTGTTGTTGTCATTGTTATATCTTACTTACGAATGGCAAAATTGATAAAAAGCACGTAGATATGAGTAAAAGTTTTCAAATAAGACATTAAACATCACTGTAACATGTTCTGGTAAACCACTAGCCCTAACTTTTCCACTTAAGACATGGCACCCAAAATATTACTGTTAGTGCTATTTTAAACTTTCATACGGTGGAGTTAACAGTAAAAACGTATACATGAAGAATCTTTATTATATGAAGTATAAAAATCTATCTAAGATGTTCTGGTAGCCAGCTAGCCCGACCCCTCGAGAAACGGCATAAAAAAGTGCCTTTTTTTCGTGCCATGTGGCACTTGCACACGGCGGAAATAATATAAACCACGTACATATGAGAAATAGCTTTTGAATGAGCTCTTAAGCATCTCTCTATTATGTTCTAGTAACCCGCTAGGCCTGGAAAAAAGAAAAAGAAAGGACCGTTTTAACATTTTTTTTAACTTTTAGTCACTACGCGCTGTGATTCGCTCTTTACTAGGTTGCAGCTAATGCTTCAACCACGAAAAAGAGTTCATTGCAACCTCATCAGAAACCAGTTAACATTAAAATCTGTGAAATCTAATAGATGGCAGAATTTTTAAAAACCTAGTAAATAAAAGCAATAGCTTATAATTGAGCCATTAAACATCTATCTACGACGGTGTGGTGGCCTGCTAATGTTTCAGCAGCTTACTGATGAGTAGACGATTTATGAAACTGACTTAGGCGGCTGGGAGTGAAGTATAGGGGAGGAGTTTTTGTGAACCGCCAGTTAAGGGTTCTGGAACATAACCATTACAATAGTACCAATTTTGTGCTTCAGAGCTTTTCTAGTTAAGAAGTGGCGCCAAAAGCGTTGTTTTCAGTGCTATATCGCACTTACGAATTGTAAAATTGAAAAAAAAAAAACACGTATATAAGAGCAATAGCTTTCAGTTCTGCTAGTCCAATAGCCCCAGCTTTTCCACTTAAGACACGACCCCAAAAGTGTCGTTTTTAGTGCCATTTGGAACTTGCAGATGGTGGAATTTATAGGAAAGACATAGATATGAGCAATATTTTTTATATGAGCTATAAAAGATCTATCTACGATGTTCTGGTAGCCTGCTAGTGCCACCCCTTGAGAAATGGCACAAAAAGCGCCATTTTAGTGCCATATGGCACTTGCAGATGCCGGAATTTATAAAAAGCACGTAGATATGAGAAATAGATTTTTAATGAGCCATTTAAGCATCTCTCTATGATTTTCTGGTAGCCCGCTAGGCCTGAAAAAAAAAATGTTTTGGACCATGCTGATTCCAATAGTGCGTTTTTATTTCGATGTGACGCCATTGTCAAGGGGGTTTAGGCTTTTTTTCGAAGTCACCATAAATCTCTTTTCGCAAATCTTTTACTTTTAAGATTAACCGAAACAAAAGCTACCATTCCTGATTCAGCGTCAGATCGTAATTTTTTCTCAGTAGACAGTTTTTTTTTGAAAACGCGTTTTCAACTTTTGATTACTATGGGCCGTGGTTAGCTCTTTACTAGGTTGCAGCTACTGCTGCAACCATGATATTTATATCCTATTTTGTTTTATTTCATTAGCAATAACCAAACTACAATTCTCGCGTGCTGCCCGGCTACTAGAACAGCACCAGAATTGAATTACGAATTAAAATCGCTCAAATCTTTTGGTTGAATAAACCTTTCATATGCCAACCTGGCTAAGTTTACTTGTTGTGTTTTTGAGCTTTTAGTGTCAAAGATGTGTTTGACTCTTGATCTTTGTACATTCACAGGGATCATCCTTTAAAAATTCGTACGATTCCCAAAGTATTACGAAAATACGTTTTATAAAATTGTTGGAATACTAGCTCCAGATCATAGAGCAACTTTAGGAGTAAACACTTAGCCTCTGAACCGTGATAAAACAATAACCCTTCCATGGTCGCTAAATATTCACATAAAAATAAAGCATGAAGGTCAATTGCACCACAACTGTCTTGCTCATAATGAATTATAACAAAGCAATCGACTTGAATTCTACAATGCCTTTCTTACATACTTAAATTAGTTCAAGAAAACCAGTCCATTACCAACAACTATCAAGTATTTTGATGTAAAAATCCAGTTCCGATTTCAGAGATGCATCAGAGAGACGTTTTTTTTATTTTAATAAGGTCTGATGAAATATGGGGAATATGGTATAACCTACTATTTTACACGTTTCCCAAAGGGGTACATGGGATTCCAGACACAAGCCTCCCCCCCCCAAACCAAAGAAGAAGGTACTTATGTATTGTACAGACAAAACTTAAGTTTACGCTGTGCAAAACTTGAGGACAAACCAGTTTTATATGACTGTATTAAGAAACAATTAGCTTACACTCAGTGGAAAACAAGGGGCGGGTGACAGAATACATTAAAATCATACAATTTGAGCTATATATTTGCACATTAGGGGAGTGGGGGTGTGGTTAGGTTATCCCAACCCCATGTGCCTACCCTAATGTCCAAACATATAGCACAAATTTATTTCTAAAGTATTATGTTTTCATCATGTTTTTGTATTTTTCATTAGGATTAACCTAACTTCACCTTTTGAGTGTTGGTGGTATAATAAATAAGTACCAAAAAGAAATCCATATCCTGGGTACAAATTTGCTATTGCCTTTTTTAAATAAATCTAACAAATTGTCCCAGATATACTTAGTTTTTAGAACCTCAAGTGAATAATAACCTACTTGACCTTGTAAATATTGACCTAATAATTGTCAATTTGCAGAAAACTGTCAGTTGGTATAATTATCATCGGTTAAAAGGAGGAATAAGACAGTCTGGTGAGGGTAACCAGCGACAACCAACCAGCTAATATTTTTGCCAATCAAGTTAATAAGATAAGATTTATTCTTCATTAGATACACATACAATATTACATGTTATTAATCCCCCAAAGACTCATTGGCCTGTGAAGAAGGGGGAAGACAAATGAGTTGCTTACTCAGAGATAAAACCAAAATAAAATTTAAAATGATCACTTACTCACATACGAAGGAGAAGAAAAGAAAATAGATAAAATGAAAACTATCGAAAAAATAGAATTAATAAACTAAATTAATTAATTAGATTAAATAGACTCCAAAAAACAAAACTTTGCGAAGCCAAAGAATTTTTACCAATTGTTTTAAACGAACCGAATGAGTGGCACACTCGAGCTGATTCAGGCAACTTATTCTAAACAATATGACACGCCATTAGAGGATTAAAATCTGACCTTATGCAAGGAGTAAATGGAACTTGAACATGATTTGTCATACTGCGAAGATTATAATTATTTTGATCAGAGGTAAAAGATTGCAAAACACTTAGAGACTGGGGGAGGTCACCATGAAGCTGCGAAAAAGTAAAACATGCACATGAAAGAATGTATAGTGACTCAAGATCATGTAATGGTATAACTAATGAACGATTAGTTTCCTGAATGAGGTTTCTAGCTTTATTGTAAACCTACCATGTCTACCATACCATATATTTTATTTCGTCTTTTTATGGTATTAAATAGAAAAAAACATGTTTTTTTAACTGAGAGTTAGGAACAACGTTAAAACTTAAAACGGACAGAAATTATTCCGTATATGAAAGGGGCTGACCCCTCCTCAACGCCTCGCTCTTTACGGTAAAGATTTTTATTGTTTAAAAAAATAGTTTTGAGAAAGTCAAACTTTAGCGTAAAGAGCGAGGCGTTGAGGAGGGGACAGCCCCTTTCATATACGGAATAATTTCTGTTCGTATTAAGTTTTTCGTCGTTCCTTACTTTCAGTTAAAAAAAACTTGTTTTTTTCTATTTAATTTTTGAACGTTTTTGAATTCATGCAGGTTTTGATTTTGGCTCACCGTACATGAATAATTAAAACAAAATATTTGCATATTAATTTTACTTTTATTTGGTTAAATGGCTTTCTCGAAACTTGTTTAATTTTACTTACGAACGTTTTTATTAGCAATAAATATACGTAACTTACGTAACGAACTTCTATATTCACATATTTTTGATACGTATATTAGGGGGTTCGCCCCCTATTCAATACCTTGCTCTTTAAGCTAAATGTCGAATTGTGTTCAAATTCTTTAAAAAGGACCCCATAATCACAAAGGCCGTTAATTAGAATAAATAGCTCTTATGAAAGTACTAAGAAATCTTTGGCTTAAAGATCGAGGCATTGACTAGGAGGTGAACCCAATCATATACGTAACATTTTCTGTTCGTTTAAGGTTTTATGCTACTCCTTACTTTCAGTTGAAAAACTCGTTTTTTTATATTTAATTTTTGATCTTTTTATTAAATAATGCTGGGAAATCCGGCACCCTCTTCATAGCAATGTCCCTTCCCCCATAAAAACTTCCTTCATGGAAAGATCCTCCCAAATAATCCCCGACCCCACCCCACTACCAGAAAAAATCCCCCCTGAAAACGTCTGTATACTTCCTAATAACCAATACTATATGTTAACATTGGGTAAAGTTCATAACTTTCAGCCCTCTCCCCGGGAAATTCGGGGGATTAAGCCATCCTCAAAGACATATTTATTAAATTTTCGACAATGCTGAACAAAATGGCTATCTAAAAATTTTGATCTGGTGACTTTGGGGAAAAATGAGCGTGGGAGGGAGCCTAGTTACCCTTCAATTTTTTGTCACTTAAAAAGGGTACTAAAACTTGTAATTTCAGTTCGAATGAGCCGTCCCACGATATTCTAGGACCACTGAGTTGATACGATCACTCCTGGAAAAAAAAACAACAAAAAACAATAAAAAACTAGACACGCATCCGTGATCTTTCTTCTGGCAAAAAATGCAAAATTCTACATTTCTGTAGATAGGAGCTTGAAACCTCTACAGTAGGGTTCTCTGATACGCTGTATATGATGACGTGATTTTCATTAAGGTTATATAACTTTCAGGGGGTCTTTCCCCTTTTCTCGAAAATCAGCCAAATTTTCTCAGGCGCATAACAATTAAAATTGGATTCTTTTGATGTATCTATTGGTATCAAAATCCCGTTTTCTAGAGTTTCGGTTACCATTGAGCCGGGTCGCTCCTTACTTACAGTTCGTTACCACGAACTGTTTTTTCTCTAAAGCTTATTAAAAATAAGGAAAATACTAGTGAAAATACAAAAGAAAACGTTTTATTGCTAGGAAATTTTTTGGAAAAATATATACGTTTCATACTTGGATATTTAAACTTTAGAATCCTGTAAATAAAACAGTAGATTTTACTTCTTGCACCAGCATCATCATTTACAAAAATTATTTTAAAAATAATTCCAATATACTATCTTGTTCTTTTCCCATGTTGATACTTTGCCAAATTAATCTTAGCAGCAATGACAATTCACATTGAATGCCACTCCCTTTTTATTACATTAAATAAAAAAAAGGTTTTTTTTCCTGAAAGTAAGGAGCGACATTAAAACTTAAAACGAACAAAAATTATTCCGTATATGATAGCGGCTATCCCCTCCTCAATGTCCCGCTCTTTATGCTAAAGTTTGACTCTCTCAAAACTCTATTTTTTAAAACAATAAAAAAAACTTTAGCGTAAAGAGCGAGGCGCTGAGGGGGGACAGCCCCTTTCATATACAAAATAATTTCTGTACGTTTTAAGCTTTAATGTCACTCCTTACTTTCAGTTAAAAAAACTTGTTTTTTTTTTATTTAATTACTAAACGTTTTTGAATTAATGCAGCTTTGATTCTGGCTCACCGTACATGAATAATTAAAACGAAATTTGAATATTGATTTTACTTGTTTGGCTAAATGGCATTCACGAAATTTTGATCTGACGTAACTTACGAATTAACTTACGTAACAAACTTCTATATTCGTATATTTTTAAAGAGCGAGGTAAATGACAAGAGGGCGATCCCAATCAAATACGTAATAATTTCTGTTCGTTTTAAGTTTTGATGTTGCTCCCTACTTTCAGTTGAAAAAATTGTTTTTTTTTATTAAATTACTGATCGTTTTTTTAAATAATGCTGGGAAATCCGGCACCCCCTTCAAAGCAATGTCCCTTCTCCCAAGAAAACTTCCTCCATGGACAGATCCTCCCACGTAACCCCCAGCCAACCTACCCACCAACTACCAGAAAAAATCCCCGCTGAAAACTTCTGTATACTTTCCAATAACCAATACTACAAGTAAACATTGGGCAAAGTTCATAACTTGCAGATCTTCCCTCGGGGACTGTGAGGGATTAAATAATCCTCGAAGACATAGTTATTGTATTTTTTTTCTTTTTTTTACCATGCTGAACAAAATGGCTATCTCAAAATTTTGATCGGGTGACTTTGGGAAAAAATTAGCGTGGGAGGGGCCTAGTTGCCCTCCATTTTTTGGTAACTTAAATAGGAGTAGTAATCAATGTTATACTTTGCGTACCGCCCTAGCAATTTCTATGTTATTTGCGTACCGCCATAGCAATTTCTACATTATTCTATAGAAGCTTGACACCTTTTCAAAGAGATTCAGAGCTCCCTCACATAATGGGGTTTGAGGGTCGATAAAGTGAAATTATGTCACTATTCTTGTTTTTCTAAGCCAGTATTGCCTATAACTTAATTTACGTAGATAATGAACGATATTAATTAATGTTTTGAATAATAGAAGTGTGAACGATTCTAATTAGTGATTGGATTGTATGAAGATAGAGAAAAAAAAAGGATTATTAAATTATGTCACTATTCTACTTTTTATAAACCAGTATTGCCTGTAACTTATTTTACGTAGATAATGAACGATATTAATTAATATTTTGAATAATAGGAGCGTGAATTATTCTTATTAGTGATCTGATTGTATGAAGGTGGAGAAAAAAAAAGGATTATGAAATTATGTCACTATGCTATTTTTTCTAAACCAGTATTTACTATAAATTAATTTACGTAGACATTGAACGATATTAATTAATGTTTTGAATAATAGGAGTGTGAATGATTCTAATTAATGATTGGATTGTATCAGTGGAGAAAAAAGGATTAAACTGATTAGCAGTTAAGATAACCCCGAAGGAGTTGTTAATTAAGTTATTTTGTTATACATTTGAAACATCATCGGTCTATGAAAATGACTAACGATGATAGAATGACATTGTGACTTGACCTAGCTTTACCTTTCCGATGTGGTCTGTATAACACACAAGTGATGTTTGATAAGTATTGTCAATTTAAAATAAGATCTAACGTTCCCTTCGTTCCCCCATTTCTGAGGGGCAGGAGAGGGGGGGGGGGTCAATTTTGGAGGGAAAACCAAAAATACTCAGAATCGAAAATAAACGGGAATCTGCCTCAAGGGGAAGGCTCAGAGGCCCTTCGTTCCCCCATTTCTGAGGGGCAGGAGAGGTGGGGGGTCAATTTTGGAGGGAAAACCAAAAATAATCAGAATCGAAAATAAATGAGATCTGCCTCAAGGGGAAGACTCAGAGCTCCTTCGTTCCCACATTTCTGAGGGCACGGAAGGGAGAGGGGGAGTCAATTTCAGAGGGAAAACCAAAAATACTCAGAATCGAAAATAAACAGGATCTGTCTCATGGGCAAAGCTCAGAGGTCCTTCGTTCCTCCATTTCTGAGGGGCAGGAGAGGGAGGAGGTCAATTTTGGAGGGAAAACCAAAAATACTCAGAATTGAAAATAAATGAGATCTGCCTCAAAGGGAAGACTCAGAGGCCCTTCGTTCCCACATTTCTGAGGGCAGGGGAGGGAGGTCAATTTTGGAGGGAAAACCAAAAATACTCAGAATCGAAAATAAAGCATGATTTGCCTCAGGGGGAAGGCCCAGAGGCCCTTCGTTCCCCCAATCCCGCGGGCAGGGGGGAGGGGGGTCAATTTGGGAGGAGAGATAAAATATCCTCAGAATCAAAATATATGTGATCTTCCTAAGTGGGAAGCCTCAGTTGATTTTTTGTCGTGTTACTTAGGTAATAAAGGAACATTTAGTAATTTTTTTATGTCTACTTTACGTGTTTTCTTAAGAAAATGTTACATCTTTAACAAATATAGCCTTAGCTAGTTAAAACTGTGCATAAATTCTTGATTTTTTGTCGTGTTACTTAGGTAATAATGGAACATTTAGTATTTTTTCAAATGTAAGCGTTTTCTTAAGAAAATGGCCCATCTTTAACAAATATAGCCTTAGATAGTTAAAACTGCGCATAAATTCTTGATTTTTTGTCGTGTTACTTAGGTAACAATGGAACATTTAGTATTTTTTCTAATGTAAGTGTTTTCTTAAGAAAATGGCCCATCTTTAACAAATATAGCCTTAGCTAGTTAAAACTGCGCATAAATTCTTGATTTTTTGTCGTGTTACTTAGGTAATAATGGAACATTTAGTATTTTTTTTTCTAATGTAAGTGTTTTATTAAGAAAATGGCCCATCTTTAACAAATATAGCCTTAGCTAGTTAAAACTGCGCATAACTTCTTGATTTTTTGTCGTGTTACTTAGGTAATAATGGGAAATTTTTTATTTTTTTCTAATTTAAGTTTTTTCCTAATAAAACGTCCTATCTTTAACAAATATATTCTTAGAGAGTTAAAACTGCGGATAAATTCTTGATTTTTTTTGTCGTTTTGCTTAGGTAATAAAGGAACATTTAGTATTTTTTTTAATGTAAGTGTTTTCTTAATAAAATGGCCAATCTGTAAAAAATATAGCCTTAGCTAGTTAAAACTGCGCATAAATTCTTGATTTTTTGTCGTGTTACTTAGGTAATAATGGAACATTTAATATTTTTTCTAATGTAAAGGTTTTCTTAAGAAAATGGTCCATCTTTAACAAATATAGCCTTAGCTAGTTAAAACTGCGCATAAATTCTTGATTTTTTGTCGTGTTACTTAGGTAATAATGGAACATTTAGTATTTTTTCTAATGTAAGTGTTTTTCTTAAGAAATTCCCACTGGAGGTTTTATGACTCCTCCCCACAATGAATTCAGATGGTTTTAGGACTCATCTCACTAGCCATAACTCCATTCAACCTTGAGCGAAGGTATAAAAGTTTGATGAAGTATTTCTCTATTAACAACTACAATAATAGCTTCCAAGATGATAGGACTGTATGACACAGAATTTATCGGATTAAAAAAATCATCTTGTGGTGTTATATTTGAATGAGCTTTTTTATTATTGTCTATGGATCTCGAAGAAATTGACTGTTATCATTGGATAGTGAACTATAATCTGTTTGAGTATGATAAAAGCTAAGTAGCAAAGCTAAGTAGTAAGTAAGTAGCAAATTCTTTCTTGAATTCGCCTCCTGGATAAATAAAAAAAAACATTTCATTCAAGAAATTATGACAAAATTCTAAGTAAGCAACAAAATCTTTCTTGAAGTTACCTCATGTATACAGTATGCAGATATGTCATTCAAGAAATTATAAAAAATTGTAAGTAAGTAGCAAATTCATTCAAAAATATGTTAATACGCTTAAGCAATAAATATCTTTAAGCTTAACCCTTCTTTATTCTTTAGAATAGTTTTATTCATTTCATTAAATTATTAAGAAATTGTAAGTAAGTAACAATAGCTTTTCTGAATTCGCTTCCTGGAAACAATACTGATATTTAATTCAAGAAATCATAATAAAATCACAAGTAAGTAATAAAGTTTTTATTGTTTTCACCTATTGGATACCCAATACTGAAATTTCATTCAAAAATTATGAAGGAATTGTAAATAGGTAACACACTCATTCTTGAAGTCACCTCTTGGATACACAATGCAGAAATTTCATTTAAGAAACTATCAAAAATTGTAAGTAAGTAGCAAATTCTTTCTTGAATTCGCCTCCTGTATAAATAAAAAAGACATTTCATTCAAGAAATTATGACAAAATTCTAAGCAAGCAACAAACTTTCTTGAAGTTACCTCATGGATACACAATGCAGAAATTTCATTTAAGAAATTATCAAAAATTGTAAGTAAGTAGCGAATTCTTTCTTGAATTTGCCTCCTGGGTAAATAAAAGACATTTCATTCAAGAAATTATGACAAAATTCTAAGTAAGTAACAAACTCTTTCTTGAAGTTACCTCATGGATACACAATGCAGAAATTTCATTTAAGAAATTATGATAAAACTGTAAGCAAGTAACAAACTCTTTCCTGAAGTCACCTCGTGGATACACAATGCGGAAATTTCATTAAAGAAATTATGAAAAAATTGTAAGTAAGTAGCAAATTCTTTCTTGAATTCACCTGCTGGATAAACAAAAAAGACATTTCGTTCAAGAAATTATGACAAAATTCCAAGTAAGTAACAAACTCTTTATTGTTTTCATGACTTAGATACACGATGTAGAAATTTAATTCAAGAAATTATGAAAAAATTCTCATTAAGTAACAATTTCTTTCTTGAAGTCAACTCTTGGATACACAATACGGAAATTTCATTTAAGAAATTATGAAAAAAATTGTAAGCAAGTAACAAACTCTTTCCTGAAGTCACCTCTTGGATACACAATGCAGAAACTTCATTTAAGAAACTATGAAAAAATTGTAAGTAAGTAACAAATTCTTTCTTGAAGTCACCTCTTGGATACACAATACAGAAATTTCATTAAAGAAATTATGAAAAAATTGTAAGTAAGTAGCAAATTCTTTCTTGAATTCACCTGCTGGATAAACAAAAAGACATTTCGTTCAAGAAGTTATGACAAAACTCTAAGTAAGTAACAAACTGTTTATATTTTTTTACGACTTATATATATGATGTGGAAATTTAATTCAAGAAATTATGATAAAATTCTCAGTAAGTAACAATTTCTTTCTTGAAGTCAACTCTTGGATACACAATACGGAAATTTCATGCAAAAAATTATGAAAATATTTGTAAGTAAGTAACAAACTCTTTATTGATTTCACTTCTTGGATATACAGTACAGATACTTCATTCAAGAAATTATGAAAAAATCGCAAGTAAGTAACAAACTCTTTATTGTTTTCACCTCTTGCATATATAATACGGAAATTTCATTCAATAAATTATGAAAAAAATTGTAAGCAAGTAACAAACTCTTTCCTGAAGTCACCTCTTGGATAGACAATGCAGAAACTTCAGTTAAGAAACTATGAAAAAATTGTAAGTAAGTAGCGAATTCTTTCTTGAATTCGCCTCCTGGATAAATAAAAAAGACATTTCATTCAAGAAATTATGACAAAATTCTAAGTAAGTAACAAACTCTTTCTTGAAGTTACCTCTTGGATACACAATGCAGAAACTTCATTTAAGAAACTATGAAAAAATTATAAGTAAGTAACAAATTCTTTCTTGAAGTCACCTCTTGGATACACAATACAGACATTTCATTCATGAAATTATGACAAAATTCTAAGTAAGTAAAAACTCATTCTTGAATTCGCCGTTTGCATGCACCATACAGAAATTTCAGTCTATGGGACCTCTACACGTGATTAAACACGTTTTGAAACTACATGCTATTTGCTTGCCTTTCCTTGGCACCTTTCCAAACGAGCGGGGATTCCCCACTGGTTCCTACACATTGCAAAAAAGTGAGCAGCACGAAAACTCCACGTTTTCAACCATGATAAAAAAATAGTTTGGGACAAGAAAAAAAAACCTAAAATAATGTCGTGGAATCAACATGCAAAGTCGACATAGCTTTATTTCATTTTTTAAGGTTAATTTAGACGAGGTTACGTGCGCGCACGTAACACGTCAAAACGTGTTTAATCACGTGTAGAGGTCCCATAGAATGAAATTTCTGTATTGTGCATGCAAACGGCGAATTCAAGAATGAGTTTTTTACTTACTTAGAATTTAGTCATAATTTCATGAATGAAATGTCTGTATTGTGTATCCAAGAGCTGACTTCAAGAAAGAATTTGCTACTTACTTATAATTTTTTCATAGTTTCCTAAATGAAGTTTCTTTATTGTGTATCTAAGAGGTATCTTCAAGAAAGAGTTTGTTACTTACTTACAATTTTATAATAATTTATTGAATGAAATATCTTTTTTATTTATCCAGGAGGCGAATTCAAGAAAGAATTTGCTACTTACTTACAATTTTTTCATAGTTTCTTAACTGAAGTTTCTGCATTGTGTATCCAAGAGGTGACTTCAGGAAAGAGTTTGTTACTTGTTTACAATTTTTTTCATAATTTATTGAATGAAATTTCCGTATCATATATCTAAGAGGTGAAAACAATAAAAAGTTTGTTACTTACTTGCGATTTTTTCATAATTTTTTGAATGAAGTATCTGAACTATATATCCAAAAGGTGAAATCGATATAGAGTTTGATACTTACTTACAAATATTTTCATAATTTCTTGAATTAAATTTCCGTATTGTGTATCCAAGAGTTAACTTCAAGGAAGAAATTGTTACTTACAGAGAATTTATTCAAAATGTCTTGAATTAAATTTCTAAATCGTGTATCTAAGTCATGAAAACAATTAAGATTTTGTTAGTTAATTAGAATTTTGACATAAATTTCTTTAACAAAATGTCTTTTAGTTTATCCAGCAGGTGAATTCAAGAAAGAATTTGCTACTTACTTACAATTTTTTAATAATTTGTTTAATGAAATTTCTGTATTGTGTATCTAAGAGGTGACTTCAAGAAAGAATTTGTTACTTACTTACAATTTTTTCATAGTTTCTTAAATAAAGTTTCTGCATTGTGTATTCAAGAGGTGACTTCAGGAAAGAGTTTGTTACTTGCTTACAATTTTTTCATAATTTCTTTAATGAAATTTCCGTATTGTGTATCCAAAAGTTGACTTCAAGAAAGAAATTGTTAATTACTGAGAATTTTTTCATAATTTCTTGAATTAAATTTCTACATCGTGTATCTAAGTCATGAAAACAATAAAGAGTTTGTTACTTACTTGGAATTTTGTCATAATTTCTTGAACGAAATGTCTTTTTTATTTATCCAGCAGGTGAATTCAAGAAAGAATTTGCATACAAAACTACTTACTTACAATTTTTTCATAATTTCTTTAATGAAATTTCCGCATTGTGTATCCACGAGGTGACTTCAGGAAAGAGTTTGTTACTTGCTTACAATTTTTTCATAATTTCTTAAATGAAATTTCTTCATTGTGTATCCATGAGGTAACTTCAAGAAAGAGTTTGTTACTTACTTAGAATTTTGTCATAATTTCTTGAATGAAATGTCTTTTATTTACCCAGGAGGCAAATTCAAGAAAGAATTCGCTACTTACTTACAATTTTTGATAATTTCTTAAATGAAATTTCTGCATTGTGTATCCATGAGGTAACTTCAAGAAAGAGTTTGTTACTTACTTAGAATTTTGTCATAATTTCTTGAATGAAATGTCTTTTTTATTTATCCAGGAGGTGAATTCAAGAAAGAATTTGCTACTTACTTACAATTTTTGATAATTTCTTAAATGAAATTTCTGCATTGTGTATACAAGAGGTGACCTCAAGAATGAGTGTGTTACCTATTTACAATTCCTTCATAATTTTTTGAATGAAATTTCAGTATTGTGTATCCAATAGGTGAAAACAATAAAGACTTTATTACTTACTTGCGATTTTATTATGATTTCTAGAATTAAATCTGTATTGTGTCCAGGAAGCGAATTCAGGAAAGCTATTGTTACTTACTTACAATTTCTTCATAATTTAATGAAATGAATAAAACTGTTCTAAAGAATAAAGACGGATTAAGCTTAAAGATATTTATTGCTTAAACGTATTAACATATTTTTGAAAGAATTTGCTACTTACTTACAATTTTTTGATAATTTCTTAAATGAAGTTTCTACATTGTGTATACGAAAGGTGACTTCAGGAAAGAGTGTGTTACCTATTTACAATTCCGTCATAATTTCTTGAATGAAATTTCAGTATTGTGTGTCCAATAGGTGAAAACAATAAAGACTTTATTACTTACTTGCGATTTTATTATGATTTCTTGAATTAAATATCTGTATTGTGTCCAGGAAGCGAATTCAAGAAAGCTATTGTTACTTGCTTACAATTTCTTCATAATTTAATTAAATGAATAAAACTATTCTAAAGAATAAAGATGGGTTAAGCTTCAAGATATTTATTGCTTAAACGTATTAATATATTTTTTTGAAAAAAAAAACAACACCACATATTTACATAAAAATAGTACTTAGAGTTCACACTTAAACATCCAGAAACGATGATCCCATGATATAGAATAGTTTTTTTTACCATGTCTTATGGATTTATCACGATCAGGTATGTCCTTAGGTATCCACTGCGCGAAGAACCTAACCTCGTCTTCAGGACGGTGATAACCCCCTTCAAATTTAGGACACCTAAACCCTTCTAGATTGAAAAGTGGAATCCTAGGGTCACACTTTTGAATTAAAACTTTATCTGTAGGTACATTACCCTTTACGTAGAGTGTTTCAACCCCGAAAAAGCTGCATATTTCACTGACTTCCTCCTGAACATTTCTCAGTTCCTGACCAGTATTATTAAGCGGTGTAATCACTCTATCATAGAATCCCAGTCTGTTTATATAACATAATGTAGTACTCCACAAGCTTTTATCATACTCAAACAGATTATAGTTCACTATCCAATGATAACAGTCAATTTCTTCGAGATCCATAGACAATAATAAAAAAGCACATTCAAATATAACACCACAAGATGATTTTTTTAATCCGATAAATTCTGTGTCATACAGTCCTATCATCTTGGAAGCTATTAATGTAGTTGTTAATAGAGAAATACTTCATCAAACTTTTATACCTTCGCTCAAGGTTGAATGGAGTTATGGCTAGTGAGATGAGTCCTAAAACCATCTGAATTCATTGTGAGGAGGAGTCATAAAACCTCCAGTGGGAATTTCTTAAGAAAAACACTTACATTAGAAAAAATACTAAATGTTCCATTATTACCTAAGTAACACGACAAAAAATCAAGAATTTATGCGCAGTTTTAACTAGCTAAGGCTCTATTTGTTCAAGATGGACCATTTTCTTAAGAAAACACTTACATTAGAAAAAAATACTAAATGTTCCATTATTACCTAAGTAACACGACAAAAAATCAAGAATTTATGCGCAGTTTTAACTAGCTAAGGCTCTATTTGTTAAAGACGGGCCATTTTCTTAAGAAAACACTTACATTAGAAAAAATACCAATGTTCCATTATTACCTAAGTAACACGACAAAAAATCCGGAATTTATGCGCAGTTTTAAGTAGCTAAGGCTATATTTGTTAAAGATGGGCCATTTTCTTAAGAAAACACTTACATTAGAAAAAAAAATACTAAATGTCCCATTATTACCTAAGTAACACGACAAAAATCAAGAATTTATGTGCAGTTTTAACTAGCTAAGGCTATATTTGTTAAAGATGGGCCATTTTCTTAAGAAAACACTTACATTAGAAAAAAAATACTAAATGTTCCATTATTACCTAAGTAACACTACAAAAAATCAAGAATTTATGCGCAGTTTTAACTAGCTAAGGCTATATTTGTTACATATGGGTCATTTTCTTAAGAAAACACTTACATTAGAAAAAATACTAAATGTACCATTATTACCTAAGTAACACGACAAAAAATCAAGAATTTATGCGCAGTTTTAACTAGCTAAGGCTATATTTGTTAAAGATGGGCCATTTTCTTAAGAAATCACTTACATTAGAAAAAATACTAAATGTTCCATTATTATATACTTAACACAACAAAAAATAAATAATTTATACAAAGTTTTAACTAGCTAAGGCTATATTTGTTAAAGATGGACCATTTTCTAAAGAAAACACTTACATTATAAAAAAAATTACTAAATGTTCGTTTATTACCTAAGTAACACGACAAAAAATCAACTGAGCCTTCCCCTTGAGGCAGATCCCATATATTTTCGATTCTGAGTATTTTTGATTTTCCCTCCAAAATTGACTGCCCTTGAGGCAGATCTCATTTATTTTCGATTCTGAGTATTTTTGGTTTTCCCTCCAAAATTGACCCCATCCCTCTCCTGCCCCTCAGAAATGGAGGAACGAAGGACCTCTGAGCTTTGCCCATGAGACAGATCCAGTTTATTTTCGATTCTGAGTATTTTTGGTTTTCCCTCTGAAATTGACTCCCCCTCTCCCTCCCCTGCCCTCAGAAATGTGGGAACGAAGGGGCTCTGAGTCTTCCCCTTGAGGCAGATCTCGTTTATTTTCGATTCTGATTATTTTTGGTTTTCCCTCCAAAATTAACCCCCCACCTCTCCTGCCCCTCAGAAATGGGGGAACGAAGGGAACGTTAGATCCTATTTTAAATTGACAATACTTATCAAACATCACTTGTGTATTATACAGACCACATCGGGAAGGTAAAGCTAGGTCAAGTCACAATGTCTTACTATCATCGATATTCGTTTTAATAGACCGATGTTTTTTCAAATGTATAACAAACTAACTGAGTTAACAACTTTTTCGGGGTTACCTTAACTGCTAATCAGTTTAATCGTTTTTTTTCTCCATTGAGACAATCTAATCGATAACAAGAATCATTCACACTCAGATTGGTAAAAACATAAACTAATATTGTTCATTGTCAACGTAAATAAAGCTTTAGGCAATACTGATTTAGAGAAACTAGAATATTGACATAATTTCATAATCCTTTTTTTTCTCCACCTTCATACAATCCAATCACTAATTAGAATCATTCACACTCCTATTATTCAAAACATTAATTAATATCGTTCATTGTCTACGTAAAATAAGTTATAGGCAATACTGGTTTAGAAAAAGTAGAATAGTGACATAATTTCATAATCCTTTTTTTTTCTCCACCTTCATACAATCCAATCACTAATTAGAATCATTCACATTCCTATTATTCAAAACATTAATTAATATCGTTCATTATCTACGTAAATTAAGTTATATGCAATACTGGTTTAGAAAAACTAGAATAGTGACATAATTTCACTTTATCGACCCTCAAACCCCATTATGTGAGGGAGCTCTGAATCTCTTTGAAAAGGTGTCAAGCTTCTATAAAATAATGTAGAAATTGCTATGGCGGTACGCAAATAACATAGAAATTGCTAGGGCGGTACGCAAAGTATAACATTGATTACTACTAATAGGGCACTGGAACTTTTAATTTCCGTTCAAATGAGCCCTCCCGCGATATTCTAGGACCACTGGGTCGATACGATCACCCCTGGGGAGAAAAAAAACAAACACACACAAAAAAATAACACGCATCCGTGATCTTTCTTCTGACAAAAAATACAAAATTCCACATTTTTGCATATAGGAGCTTGAAACCTCTACACCTACAGTAGGGTTTTCTAATACGCTGAATCTGACAGTGTAATTTTCATTAAGGTTGTATGACTTTTAGGGGGTGTTTTCCCATTTTTTCGAATATAAGGCCAATTTTTGTCAGGCACGTGATTTTTGATGGGCAAGACGAAACTTGATGGAACTTATGAATTTGAAATCAGCATAAAAATCTGATTCTTTTGATGTATCTATCTGGCGGGTATCAGTAGCGTCTCCAGTTTGACATTCCATATACAGCATATAGGCCTAAAAGAGTACGTTTAATACGTAAGTACCAAAGTGTAATATTAAACTCCAAAACAAGCAGATTTTTAGTCTGTATAGAAAGGGATACCCCTTCTCATCCCCAGCCTCCCCCTCATCGTCGTAGAAAGTTCGGAGGATGCTCATTCGGTCGGAAATTGAGTTCTAGTTTTTTTTTTTTTTTTTTTTTTTTTTTTTTTTTTTTTTTTTTTTTTTTAGTAGAAAGTGTTTGGGACTAACCAGCCCGTGTCCTAGAAGCTTTTTTGATATATGGTCCTTTTATTATCCCTCAGGACATCTGATCAGCATTGTGAGGTACCTGTTTTGTCTATACTTTCTGGGTGCTCAATTTTGCTTGTGGGAGAATTTTCCACGGGGAAGAGGAATTTGCCGAGAGGGGGACACCTACCCCCAATTTAAGGGGACTAGTGTTACGACGTGATTTTTACAATTGGATGGAAGTCCCCGCCCGATTCCCAACTACTTCCAAAACATATATTTGTACTGCCACGCATCATTAATTTTCCATTGGAGGGGGAGTTTTAAGAACAATTCTAAGGATTACCCTAATTTCCCTCGCATGTAAGCATGAATTTGGCGTAAAAAAAAACGAGGTTACTTAGTTTATCTTGATAATCAAGACAAGATACTGGATAATGTAGTTGACAATTATCCCAGTTACCCCATAAATAAAAAAGCGATGAAAAATACCAGATCACCTCTGCTGGGTCATTACAGATGAAGTTAACCCTGTATATCCCTTACCGGTACTGTTCTATTAACCGGACTTTTTTTTATATCTCAAACTCGTGACGCGTCGAAAAACCCGTTTTTACGGGATGATACAAGACACCACTGTAGAGAAATGCAATGTATAGTGTGGTTTTAATTGCGTATACGATATTTAAAGCGTTGTTTTGTTGTTTTTTTTTGGGGGGAGGTACCTAGGTTACATATTTAATATATGCTATGCTTTGCCCCCCCTCCCCTAATGGGCAAATATATAGCCCAAATTTGTTTCTAAACTATTATATATTCATTTTATTTCATTAGCATTAACCAAACTAACACTATATAAAAGAGTCCGGTTAATAGAACAGTACCCCTTACCTTTTGTATGCCTAAAGGCAGGATGAGCAAGATCCGAAAGGCTGAACCACAGTCTGACAAATCCTCTCATCACTTCAGTAAAGCTAATAATACTGTCATTATACTGATCTACAGAGCTAGTCATACTACTTACAATCCAATATTGCTTACACCAAGGTTGAATCAACGATCCGAACTGGATGCAATGAGAGAATAGTTGTTATCAATCTATTTGCGGAAATTTTGATAATGGAAATAAGACCCTTTTGCGTAAAATAATGGCGTTTTTACTTTCACAAAAAGAAACTCATTTTTTTATATTATGGCCTGATAGGGTTGCTGGGTTGTTTTTCAACGCATTTTTATATCTAATTTTTGGGTTCTTTACTGTATAAGATTATTACTAAAAAAAAGTTTCCCGATTTTAAAAACATTGAATTTTATGTTTTTTTTCATTAACAGATAGGGGGTGAAGATCTCCAAAATTTTATGATGTTGCCACAGCAGGTACGTATTACTGCGCTAAGCTTAAAAGACGAATGTTTTTTTCTTTAATGTTTTATTTTTCGTTCTTCCACCTTAGCAATATGTAGGAATCGGCAGGCTATATTTTTAACAAAAGTGTTAGGCTATCTCCAATAGATAGACAAAACATCGATTGAAATGATACTGAAAAAAAAAATAGGAAATCGTAGGTGCATTAGCAGTACTCTTGATTGTATCTACTCAGAAAGTAATCTGCTTTGAAAAACTACCTTGCACTGGAAAACAAAATAATTTTGGCAACAGTTGTGGTTACACAGGGGTGACCTCCCCTCCCCCTCCCGCCCTGAAATAATCTACTATATAATTTACTATATGATTTACGAAACCAATATTTTTGTAACGACACATAGATACCGAAAGCAAAACGTATGAGAAAGTGGCAAGTGACAAGAGACTTTTGAACTCTAAAACGTGCATTTTAATTAAAAACTATTAGTACCACTGACATGGAGGGTTATTCAGCAAAATTAGAAAAAAATAAAGCTTAAATTTGATCTATATGAAGCAGATATCAATTAAGATTCTAAATTTATTCAGATCCAACCAGAAATTTTCAGATAGTACGCACATTCAATTGTTTTCAATTATCTGTATGACTCAAAATACGTAAATCCCTTTCAAACTTACATTCAGCTAACGTCGTGATTCAACTAGCACTGGATCCATTCAAAATTAACTACAAAAAAAAATTATTCATCAAATTAAAATAAACAGGGACATAAAGACTTAGAATGAACAAAAGTCCTCCTGTATATGAGGGGGCTGCTCCCCCCCTCCAGCCCGCGCAACGTTATGTTTTGACTATTAACAAATACTGCCCAGTGGGCAATTGAAACTGTTTTATTTACTGATTATCTTTCAAAACATTAGAACGGAAAATTTGATTGTTTAGAGCAAATGCATATAAATAAGCCCTTCCATTTTTGACGAACTTTGAAGCATGCTTTTCATCCCAAGTCAATTACCCTTGTCTTTATACATTCGTTCCTGAAGCTCTTGGGGACAAAAAGTCAAACAGAATAATCATTTTTCGTTTTAACTTCTTTCAAATTTGGTTTTTACTTTCATTTGATAAACCTGGTTTGTTTTATTTAAGTTCCATTCGTTCACACTTAGGCACCCTCGAATGCGTCCCTCAAATCCCGCCTTTTCAAACAGTTCGTGGTAACGAACTGTAGGTAAGGAGCGACCGGGCTCAATGGTAACCGAAACTCGAAAAAACGGTATTTTACCAATAGATACATCAAAAGAATCAAATTTTAATTCTGAGTTCAAATATATAAGTTTCATCAAGTTTAATCTTACCTATCAAAAGTTACGCGCCTTAGAAAATTTGGCTGATTTTCAAAAAAAGGACGAAACACCCCTTAAAAGTTATAGAAGCTTGATGAAAATCATACCATCAGATTCGGCGTATCAGAGAGCCCTACTGTAGAGGTTTCAAGATCCTATCTGCAAAATGTGAATTTTTATATTTTTGCCAGAAGAAAGATCACTGATGCTTGTTTATTTTTTCTATTTATTTTTTTCAGGGTTGATCGTGTTGACCCATTGGTCCTAGAATATCGTGAGAGGGTTCATTTGAACGGAAAATGAAAGTTCTAGTGCCCTTTTTAAGTGACCAAAAAAAATGGAGGGCAACTAGGCCCCCTCCCACGCTCATTTTTTTCCCAAAGTCACCCGATCAAAATTTTGAGATAGCTATTTTGTTCAGTATGGTCGAAAATATTATAACTTTGTCTTTTAGGATGACTTAATTCCTCGAAGCCCCCAGGGAGAGGGCTGAAAGTTATGAACTTTACCCAATGTTAACATATAGTATTGGTTATTGGGAAGTATACAGACGTTTTCAGGGGGATTTTTTTCTGGTAGGGGGGGTTGGGGTTGGTCGGGGGCTATATGGGAGGATCTTTTGATGAAGGAAGTTTTCATGGGGAAGGGACATTGCTATGAAGGGGGTGCCGGATTTCCCATCATTATTTTTAAAAAATTAGAAATTAAATATAAAAAAACAAGTTTTTCAACTGAAAGTAAGGAGCAACATCAAAACTTAAAACGAACAAAAAAATATTAGCTATATGATTGGGTTCACCTTCTAGTCAATGCCTCGCTCTTTAAGCCAAAGATTATTTAGTACTTTCATAACAGCTATTTATACTATTAACGGCCTTTGTGATTAAGGGGTCATTTTTAAAGAATTGGAACAAAATTCGAACTTAAGCTTAAAGAGCAAGGTATTGACTAGGGGGCAAACCCCCTAATATACCTATTAAAATTATATGAATATAGAAATTCGTTACGTAAGTTAATTCGTAAGTTACGTATATTTATTACTAATAAAAACGTTCGTAAAAAAAATTCAACAAGTTTCGAGAAAGCCATTTAACCAAATTAAAGTAAAATTAATATGCATATTTCGTTTTAATTATTCATGCACGGTGAGCCAAAATCAAAACCTGCATTAATTAAAAAACGTTCTCAAATAAAATAAAAAAACAAGTTTTTTTTAACTGAAAGTAAGGAACGACGTTAAAACTTAAACAGAAATTATTCCGTATATGAAAGGGGCTGTCCCCTCCTCAACGCCTCGCTCTTTACGCTAAAGTTTGACTTTCTCACAACTCAATTTTTTTTAAACAATAAAATTTTGTTTTACTTGCAATTTTTTTTAATTAACTTTAAAGAAATTCACACCATCAGATTCAGCTTATCAACGAACATTATTAAAGAAGCTTCAAACTCCTATCTGCAAAAATGCGGAATTTTGCATTTTTAATTAACTTTAACAAAAATTACACCATCACATTCAGCTTATCAGAGAACCCTATTAAAGAAATTTCACGCTCCTATCTGCAAAATGGTGGAAAATTGCATTTTTTGCTCGGAGAAAGATCACGATGCGTGCCCTCCAAAAAATGGAGTGCAACTAGGCCCCCTCCGACTCTCATTTTTTCCCAAGGTCAACCGATCAAAATTTTTAGATAAGCATTTTGTTAAGCCTTGTTAAAAATCTACTAAATATGTCTTTTAGAATGAGTTAATCCCCCACAGTTCCCAGGGGAAGGGCTGCAAGACATGAACTTTGCCCATCGCTTACATATTGTATTGATTATTGGGAAGTATACAGACATTTTCAGGAAGTATTTTTTTCTGGTGGGGAGGGGGGGTGCGGGAGAAGGGGGTTACTCGGGAGAATATTGCCGGGGAGGATGTTTCTTTGGGGTAAGCGAAATTTCTATGAAGGGGGCGCCGGATTTCCAAGCATTATTTAAAAAACGATCAGAAATTAAATAAAAAAAAACAAGTTTTTTCAACTGAAAGTAAGAAGCAATATTAGAACTTAAAACGAACAGAAATTATTACGCATATGAGGAAGTTCTGCCCCAAGTCAATACCTCGCTCTTTACGCTACAGTTTTTTTTAGTGCTTTCAAAAGAGCTATCTATTCTAATTAAACGGCCTTTGTGATTCAGGGGTTTGTGAATCAATTTTTTTTAACTTTTAACGTAAAGAGCGTGGTATTGACTAAGGGGAGAATCCTTCTCATATACGTAATAACATATACGTAATAATAAAAAAAAAAAAAAAAAAAAAAAAAAATAAAAAAAAAACAAGCGATACGGTTCAATAGTAATCGAAACTTTTAAAAACGGAATTTTGATGTCAATAAATGTATCAAAAGAATGGGCTTATAATGCTGATTCTAAATATATAATTTTATTAAGTTTAGTATTACTCGTAAAAGGCTACGAGCCTGAGAAAATTTTACTGATTTTTTAAAGATGGAGGAAACATCCCCTACAAGTGAAACAATTTTAATGAAAATCCCACCGTCAGATTCAGCGTATCAGAAAACCCTATTACATAGGTTTCAAGCTCATATCTGCAACTATATCTGCAACGTATTTTCTGCCAGAAGAAAAATATACGAATATAGAAGTTCGTTACGTAAGTTAATTTGTAAATTACGTCAGAACCAAATTTAGAGACAGCCATTTAGCAAAAGAAGAGTAAAATTTTTATACAAATTTTGTTTACTTATTCAATGACGGTGAGCAGAAATAAAAGCTGCATTAACTAAAAAACGATCAGAAATTAAATAAAAAAAAACAAGTTTTTTAAACTGAAAGTAAGGAGCGACATTAAAACTTAAAACGAACAGAAATTATTCCGTATATGAAAGGGGCTGTCCCCTCCTCAACGCCTCGCTCTTTACGCTAAAGTTTAAATCTGTCTCACAACTTTATTTTTTAAAACAATGTTTTTAAAAAAGTTTCTCCTGGCTCTTTATGCTAAGGTTTTTTTTATAATTTTTAAAGAAAAGCTTATTATTCTAATTAAGAGGCTATTGAGTTTCAGGAGTCGTTCTTGAAGAATTGGGACAAACAGTCGAACTTTAGCGTAAAGAGGAAGGTATTGAGGAGGATACATCCCCCTCATATACGTAATAATTTCTGTTAGTTTTAAGTTTTGATATTGCTCCTTACTTTCAGCAAGGAGCATAATCTATAGCCGCTGGTTTTATTGGGTACGTAATCTATAAGTAAGGTTCACTCCTTATGGACTGCATCTACATATCGGGTTGAACGGAGGCCGATACCACATGGCAGTACGACTTCTGATAATGGGATGCTGTATAATAGCCTTTCAATAGTTATCAGGATATTGATGCATATGTGACCATCCTTCACTGGAAAATAGGAAAATTCAGATTTTGTAAATAGTGGCTTTAGACTCTCATACATATTGAATTTCATTCATTTTCATCAACATCATGCTCCTTTTTGGGAGCATTTAACCCCTTTGTCTCGTTTTCGGGGGAATAAGTTTTTTAATGTTTCTAACATTAAGCAAATTATTATAAGCTAATATATTTTGATGAGCAAACCTAGAATCAGTATAAATAGTAGATTTTGTTGATCTCCCTCTTCTGTGTAGATGAGCCTGTGAATGTGAGTTTCTATGTTACGCTTAAAATAATACTGCAATAGGAGGAAAGCTGCCTCTAACCATGACTCTACATCACTCTAACCATGTATCTAAGCCTGAAACCAATTTTATGTCCAGGCTGCAAGAGCCCCGATTCATGTTCAACTCAATTAAATTATAAATGAATGGGGACTCAGGAACGCCCTTGTCACTAGTAATCGTAACTCTAGAAAACGGAAGTTGGAAAACGATAAATCCATGTACATAATATATAGTTTAAGAGTATTGGAAGCTACAGTGAAGACAGTGGTCAATCGTGGTTCTGAAGCATTGGCGTTCCGAAAAGCGGATGAAGATTTGCTGGATTCCAGAGAAATTGTATACGGATTGTTCTGGGTACCCGGCTGACTGACCATATTTCAAACAGTAGGCTGTATGAAAAATGCGGTTCTATCCCGCTTTCTATTGCTATAATGAGAGAAAGGTTAAGATGGCTAGGGCACGTTCTACGGATGAAGGATGACAGATTGCCAAAGATTGTCCTTTTCGGCCAACCGCCAAGGGCTAAACGGAAAGCAGGTCGTCCGCAGTTAGGATGAGAGGATGTCATAAAAAAAATTTAAGGGAAATGGGAACCTCCTGGGATGGTGTAAAGAGGGAGGCTTTGAATAGATTGAGATGGAAGAGTGCGTGTAGCTGTGTTAGCCTCAGGCGGCTTAGTGCTGCGGTGAGTTGTTAATAGTAGTAAAAAAATTATCGTCAAGATTTGACGAAAAAAAATGTCAGGCTAAGATTAGCTATTAAAAATAATTAGCATAAAGTTTTAACACAATTATTAGAAGAATGGTGAGAATATTGGCCAGAGATATGTTTTTATAGTCATTTTTAATAATCAATGATATTTTTCTTTTTAAGAGTGATCTTACTGAACGATTGTACAATATTTGGAGAGGAATCAGTTGAACGAGGATTTAAAGCTCTAGTGTTCTTTCTAGGTGGCAAAAGAGATCGCAACATATTAAAATGCCAGTTTTTGCTGTAAAAACACAATTTTGGTCCGAATAGGATAAAAACGCTATCGAGCAAAAACTCTGAAACATCCAAATCTTTTTCAAATTGTCAAAATCTGTCGGTTTTTAAAAACACGTTACCGCATGCTGTTATATTCCGCCCTATACATTTAAACAAACGCTTTTAAAAAAAGGAAGTTGTTCAAAGGAAAATAAAGAGTGACGCATAAACCTAAATGAGCAGAATGAAGTTGCATAATAACGCAAACTTTGAAGAGACAGGAATTACTATGAATGAATAAATGAAGACCAAAGAGAATACAAGTTAAAATGAATGATCAATTTAAAATTAACTGAAAATGTCCCAAACAAGAGTGGAGCTACAGTCCTTTTGAATCTCATATGCAATTTGCTCTGTAGTTGACTGCATTGAATCAAAATTAGTAACAAACAATTAAAAAACCGGCAAATTGAAAAGTGTCCTTTTCAAGTAGCAAAATCCATTGAGATCTTTATAATTTCAAAATGGTTATCATATTGTAACAATATTGAAATAGGACAAGACAAAAATTTAATTTTAGCTTAAGGAGTGGATGCCTGAGGGATAGTACCCACCTCGTTTATTGAAAATGCACATATTTGGTATATTACACCCCCAAAACATCGCGTGATCAAAACACCCCAAAACATCAAGCGATCTTAATGAAAATCACACTATCAGATTCAGCATATCAGAGAACCGTACTGTAGAGGTTTCAAGCTCATATACATAAAAATTTGGAATTTTGCGTTTTTTGCCAGAAGAAAGATCATGGATGCGTGTTTATTTGTTTCTTTTCCTCAGGGGTGATCATATTGAAGATCAACGTGAGAAGATCTTTCCATGGAGGAATTTTTCGTCGGGGAAAGGACTTTTCCATAGAATGGGAGCCGGATTTCCTAGCATTATTTAATAAAGATCAGAAATTAATAAAAAAAAAACAATTTTTTTCAACTGAAAGTAAGGAGCAACATTAAAGATTATAACAAAAAACATTTTTACGTATATGAGGCAGGTTTCCCCCTCCTCATTACCTTACTCTTTACGCTAAAGTCTTTTTACTACTTTTGAAAAAAGCTTATTATTCTTATTAAATGGTCCTTCTGCTTCAGAAGTCATTCTTAAATAATTGGAAAAAAAAATTCAAACTTAGGAACTATTCCATATGTGACGCAAGCTCCTCCTCCATCCCAATCTGTTCAAAGCCTCCTTCTTCACACCCTCCCAGGAAGTTCCCCTTTCCTTTACATCTTTCTTTATGACATTCTCCCACCCCAACCGCAGACCACTTGCTTTCCGTTTAGCTCTAGACGTTTGGTCAAAAAGGATAATCTTTGGCAATCTGTCATCCTTGGTCCGTAGAACGTGCCCTAGCTATCTCAACCTTTCTCTCATTATAGCCCTAGAAAGCAGGATTGAACCAAACTCTTCGTAAAGCCTGCTGTTTGAAATATGGTCAGTTAGCTGGTAACCCAGAACAATCCGCAGGCAATTTCTCTGAAAAACATCTAGCAAATCTTCCTCCGCTTTTCAGGGCACCCATGCTTCAGAGCCATATTGGTCGTTGTTATCACTGTAACTTCCAATATTCTAATCTTGGTTTGCAGACTTATCTTCCTATTCTTCCAGACTTTTTTTTTACTTGAAACAACACCCTGAACCATTGCTATTGTACTTTTAACAAATTCATTGCCCCTACCATCTTTACTAATAATACTCCCAAGGTAAGTGAAGCTGTCCACCTGATCAATCTTTTTGTTACCCAACGTCAGCTTTTGATCTTCACTTATTCCTAGCCTATGCGACTTAGTGTTCTTAACATTTATTTTCAAGCCTATTCTAGCACCTTGAACTCGCAAAACCTCTAAAAGTTCACTAATTTTGCTCACACTTTCCTCTAGGATGGTTAAATCATCAACATAATCCAAGTCCAGGAGAGTGTGTCCTCCTCATTTGATTTCGTGGTCTCCCAGTGCCTTTCCTGTGCTGCTTAAGACAAAATCTATCAAAATCATCCATATAAAGGGGGATAGAACATAACCCTGCTTTAACTCTTGATTTAATACAAAACCACCTGCTAATCTTATTTCCTACCTTAACCACAGCAGTGTTATTCTCGCAAATAGCACTAATCACTTTAACTATTTGTCTGGTATACCATACAAGGATAAGATCCTTGCTAAAGCTCTTCTATCAGCTGAATCGAACACTTGCTCATAATCTATAAAACTGAGGACTAAAGGTATTTGATAACTCAGGCACTTCTTAGTTATTAACCTAAAGTCTAGAAAGTATCATATAACTAAGTAATGTGCTACCTAAAGAGACCAGACTAATGCCTTGATAATTACCACACTAACTCTTATTACCTCTCTTATACAGTGGTATAATTAAAGTTTTCCTAAAATTGCTAGGTACTTCCTCTTTTTCAAAAATCATATTCGTAATCTTCAGTACCGTAACTTATTTCTAACCTCAGAGCCACCATATTTAGAAACTCATTTACCACACTATCAGCAACTGGAGCCTTATTTTTTTTAATCCTTTTAGTGCTGTTGCTAATTCTTCCTTACAAAATAAATTTTTCTTCACATCCAAAGTGTCACAAACTTCTTCATTTTCCGCTATATCTTTTCCTGCAACTGTATCTTGATTTAGCACATTCTCAAAATGTTCTACCCATCTCTGTTTAACTCTTTCCTTGTCACTAATCGTGGCCTTATTCCTATCTTTAACTGGGAAAAGTCCAGATTGAGTGTTCCCTCTCAATTTATTAACATGCCAGTATAACATTTTACTATTATGCCATCTAGCTGCATCTTCCAAATCCTCAGCAATTTTATCCATGGTCTCCACTTCATATCTCTTTAGTTCATATTTTAATGTTTTCTTCACTTTCTTTACATTCGTTTTGTTTTCATATCATCTATCACTCAGATAATTCTTGTGCAAGCCCCTTCTCCTGTCTATTAAACATAAAGATTTTTCACTAATATTCTTAGCTGCAGTCATAACTCTCTTCCCTAAATCACCATCAGCAACTTCACAAATTGTTTTCTAAGAATTATTCTATCCATCTTCCACATTATCAAGTTTTAAACTCTCCGGTTTAGTATTGAACTGTTCCTGGAAAGTTTCCCTCAAATTCTCATCCTGGAGTCTACCAACATCTGGGAGGTAATTACCCTTCCGAGATTTTAGCTTTAAACTAACCCCAGACACTACCAGATGGTAATCTTTACTTTTAGTATCAATAACAGCACTCATATATACCCTAGTATCTAGTATTGATCCTGCCAGTTTTTGGTTTACAATCACATAATCAATAAGGTTTGCTGTCTTACCATCACGTGAATACTATGTTAACCTATAGGCCATTTTATGACCAAACACCGTATTGGCTATAACTAAATTGTTATACCTACAAAATTGCAACAGTCTGTAGCCATTACTGTTTCCTTTTCCTACACCAAATTTACCTAGACTAGGATACCATCTATCCCTATTTCTACCAACCTGGGCATTAAAATCTTTTAATAAAAACACCATATTTCTATCTGGGACACTGTCTATTTGCTCCTGTAACTTAAGTAAAATTCATCTAAGTAACTAGAGTCTCCATTAGTCAGTTCTACAGGGGGCATATACCACTATAACTGATACCCTGAACTTTTTAGTCATAAAATAAACTATTAGTATTCTATTATTAATACCTTCCTAGCCAAAACAAGACTTGGCAGCTTCCTTATTCATCATGAGCCCTACTCCCTGTCAATGTAGCCCATCTTTCCTGCCTGAGTAAACAAATTCTATTTCACCTAATTTCATGTTTCCTATCCCTGGGATATGAGTTTCTGAAAATCCTAATAAGTCCAGTCCAAAGCGTCTGAAGTCGTCAGTCAAAATGTCGGTATGATAGTTATTTTTTAAAGTTGTAAAATTCCAAGTTGCAATTTTGCATATTCTTTAAATCATTGAAATTATTTTGGCCTCAGGAAAAGCAATGGTCCTGGATACCGGACAGGACAGGGACCAGCACATCTTCTCAAGTCTACACCTAAGCGCTTAAGCCGGTTTAGGACTGGACAGTAAAAAGTCACTGGGACCTCCAGAATGAATTGTTTTTTGTTTTTTCTGTTAATCTCACTAAAGGATTTTTTTCTCAAGAGAAACCCAAACACAAGGATTTCTCTCGGGCAATACTTTCTTGTAGTTTTTTTTTATTATTTTTGGGGCTTCATCCATTTTTATAGATTATTGTTGATACCAACTTTTGACAACAATTGAACTATATAAACACCCCTTAGGTAACAACCAAAAAAAAAAAAAAAAAAAAAAAAAAAAAAAAAAAACTTACCCAACCCTTCATCAACAGTACTTTGGATGTCAGAGCTTGCAATGCTGGTGGTATCAATATTTGAAGAGTCATCTGTATGTTCCACTTTGACTTTTGAAGCGCCTGTTTTAAATAATACAAATAAATAAAAATAAAAGAATGAACTATCAACAAATAAGCAAAAATTTATACTGAAAATAAAGACACATCTTTGACTATTACCACTTTTTGAGAAAAAAAAAGATACTGGAATAAAATAATGAGGATTTTGCACTAAAATGATTATGGTAAAAACAAATGAAAACATATAACATATGAGTTTTTTCAACTGAAAGGCAGGGTGGTCTAGGAAATTATTTAGACATAATTATTTTTGCAAGAAATTTTACCAGCATATTTTGACTAGTGTACAAATTACATTATATTAATTAGATTTATTTTAAATTACATTTATATTAAATTAAATTACATTTACATAAAAGAAAATCCTTAAAGAACCAAGAACCGTAAAAATGAAATCTGATTCTTTAAATTGGTTAAGTGAAAATTAGCACAGTCAAATAAATATTTAAAAAAACGAGAAAAACTGGAAACTAAAATTTCTATGAAATAGACCTCTATATGCAGTAATGTAATTTTAATATTTATCAGGTGCCAAGTTTGAAAATACGGAACATGAGCAAAAACCAATAGAAGAATAGTGAAAAGACATATCTTCATGGAGGTTTATGAAATGTGACTTTCCTGATTACTTTAGCAAAAGACAAACACTATTAATAAAAAAGACATAAAAAAAGACAATAAAAAAGTCAGAAAAATTGGTAAAAAAGACATTGATTGAGTGAGAAAAATAATGTAAGAACATAACCATAACATCTTGTGACAAAACAGGAATTGAAAAGAAATGTACAATCATTGAACAGTTAACCTAAGCTATACATTAATATGGTTATGGACAAAATTATTCAAAGTTAAACACTTCAATAGGATCCTCACTTTCTTCTAATCCTGAAACATCAATTTTGTACTTAGTTTTGACTATGTAAAGCAAAAATATTAAATTCACTTTTGGTATTTAGACACCACAAACAAAATATCCAAACTCAATTCATTTTCAGTGTCATAATAGCACTTATCAAGAGGCAAGTGCTAACCTTGGGGTATTAGCCCAGTTTGGCTCCATCCCTAAATAATATACCAACAAACTGGATCCAGTTAATATATTGGTTAAACTGGTTAAACTAACCAGTTAGTTTTGTACCTTTTTTTGACGGGCAATAAATGAATAATAATAATAATATAACATAAACAGGAAATAGCATGTGATTAATTCACCAGAAATCAACAAATAGTTTTGAATTTTTACAAACACAAAGCATAGTCAAATTTATCAATTTAATTTACACATTAATTTCAATTTAATTTTACACTTTTTCTACAGTTTAGTGTGGCAACAATAGAGAAACTTTGCACTAGGCTTGTAATCCTCATAACTTTGTAACAGTGAAAAATCCCTCCAGCAAATTATACAGGACTCATTACAGTTTGTGAAACACATAAGTTAAAAGATTATTAATTCAGGTCACAGACAGTGGCGGATCCAGGGGGGCGAAGGGGGCGCCCCCCTAACATAGTCTAAAGTAGTATAATTTACGTAATTAACACAAGTTTGCGTTAACTAAACTTGCTCCTAACGCAAGTTTATCAGATCAACCTATTTTGCGCCCCTCCCCCCTAAAAAAAATCCTGGATCCGCCCCTGGTCACAGAGAGCATCCAAATGCTCTGGGGGCTTCACATGACCCGCCATTCTTCACACCTCTAGGGCTAGAGTTTTGGTAGATTTCTTTCTGAAGTTATTATTTTACTATAAATTGAGGATCCCTGGGAAATGATAATATCTCTGTAGAGTTGTGAAGCCAGTTAGAATGATTCAACAAACATGTGTGATTTTCAAATAATTTGATAGTGTTGTATTCCATCACCACTTGGGGCCTATTTGGGACCAGAGAGGGGGTTGGATTCTTTGTCAGCATAATAAATATTGTATTTAGAAAGAGCATCAGCTGTAGAATTAAATGATACCACTCTTTTCTTATAGGGTTTTGTTCAGAAGGGCCACTCTCCTAGACAGGGGTCATAAATTGGTCCCTAAATTCTGTAATGGTTCCTAAAGCCACAGTGGTCCTTAAAAAAGTACTTATGTTCACTGTTTCAGATGGCCAACACACTACCTTCTTGATTTCCAGTTTCTCATTACAATTTGATAGAATTGTTATTGCTTACCCTGTCATCTTTTTTCTTAGAGTGAAGTAACTTAGTTGCTTAGATGGTGGTTTCTCTTGATTTCAGAACTTTAAATGTATGGTCATGTGTATTCTGAAATGTTCTGGTTCAGAATAGGCCACTTTAGGTGCACAAATTGGTATGTGAACTAAATGTTACAGGGCAGGTCATTTTTGTATTGAAAAATTAGTTGTTGCATGTTAGAGTGTGCATGCATGTTTATATCAGTTTATAATAAAGCTGATGATCATAGACAAATGTAATAATGAAACTAAACCCTGGTCAGTTATGAGTGACAGCTGTCCCAGCTAGAACTTCCAAGAGTGCCTATCCAAATGAAATAAGTATGATGTTTCTAAAAGAAGCTGTCTATAAAGCTGGAATACTTTGGTATAAGAAGTGTCTTGTATCAGGTGAACCAGGCAACAATTACAATGGGACCAGGGATTGTTTGAAGTGATGTTTCTGAGAAATTGCAGTGGGCTCTTCCAAGTTCAAAAATCTAGTTGATGAGTGGCTGTGCCTGTATTTCTGGAATGAAAAATACCAAGGACCTGATTATTATGTATTAGAGCATAATAAAATAATGAATTATACCAGCCATCAAGAGCTTTAAACATGTACTAAGCACTTCTCTCATCACCAAGCAAAGGTTATTAGTCAACACCTTGAAACATCTTTTATTGGGAAAGCAACAATTTAAAAGAGAGTCTATTAAAGGCAATGAATAATGCTGTTCTTCAGCTGCAAGAGATGATTGTGTTGAATAGTGATGAGTTATATGTTATCAAAAAATTTTCAAGTTGATTAATGAACTGAAAAACTGATACCCAGGAAAGGTTCTCTTGAAAATTGGCACCTGCAACTGTGAGCTCATAAATAATGCATATCATGAAGGCCTACAGGTTTTTGACAATGATATTGCAGGCCTTGTAATTGAACTGTGGATGGCCCTTAAGATGTGAAGACTTTGGGTCAATTCAAATAAGAGTCAGTACTGCAACATAAGTTCATTATACTGCAATGACTAACCCTTGTAGAGGTGGCAGAAAGAGTGATTGACTAGTAGAAAGCCTGCAAACCTATTTTCCTGATTTTTTATAAAGGGCAAGATCATTGTTAGCAAGTAGCTCTCCATATAATAACATAGTCTTACCAGTCCAGCCAGAGCAGGTTGTTGCTAAACTGCACTTTTTCATCTCCAGTGCTATGCCATATCAGAATTTCTGCACTTATTTTTGGAAGGATGAGACTCCAGTTTGTACTTTAGCTTTGGAGCTGCTGGACCTCATTATCTGGGCTCTTTTGAGCTTATACAGAGCATTTTCAGAGGCAAAGCTATTGATCAGTGCAAGACAAACATAATAAAGATGGTTTCTTGACTTTTGAAAGTATCAACTATAGCAAAAAGATGAGATTATGGACCATACATGAACCAAAAGGCTAAGTCTACATTTTTGCTGGGCATTTGTCAACATTTAATTGCTGTTGCAAAACATCTGACAGCCAAAATTCCCTCTACATAGAAGAAAGACATGCTGTTCAAAAAAAAATTCCTAATTTGTCCTTTGAGAAAAGATCCTCTTACAATTGAAGGAGTATTAGCTGTTGTATGTCAGTTGCCAATTAGTATTGATGTTGACAGTTTGCAAGACAATCATTTGACCCAGTTGGAAGATGAACCTTAAGACCTACACAACCAAAAAGTTGACAGCTTTGGACAATCTCCTCAGTTATAACAAGGATAGGAGTTATCCTAATTTGACTAGTGTCATGTGTGCTAGTCTCATTGTTTCACATGGAAGTTCAAAGGTAGACAGCAGTTTCTCCAAACCAGAAGATGCATTTAACTGGCATCAGACATGGACGTTGGAGAAAACTTTCAATGCCAAACTGGCCATCAAAGTTGAATTGAAGCTGTATAGTGAGAAAATTATCCAATCTCCTCTGAGTTATATCCTATGCAAGGTATGTTTAACTAGCACATAAAAATATCTTGAAAGCTCAGCTGCCAAGAAAGCTGAAGAGAGAAAAGAAAAAGAGAGAAAGAAGTGTGAACAAGAAAAGCATCATGCATTGAAAGAAAGTCCCAAAAAGTAAAAAGAATGGATAGATATTAGAAAGTGATGTGGGTAGAAAGAAAGGAAAGGTGTCAATACAGGAAATGGTTTCAGACAATCTTTTGGAATAAGTGGCAAAAAGACTAGATAACACTCAAGAGTCAAAGAATTTAGTTGGGGCATATATGGTAAATTTGCAGTGGGCCATATAATTTAGCTAAGATGAATGTGAAAATGTCATTTGATGCCTTTTTTTATGCTCTTTCATAATTCAAGAATTGCTTCTGGTGCTAGTTGCATCTTGAGCCCTTAAAGGGGTTCCAATGGTCTTTCTTTTTTGTAACCACACAAATAAGTTATCAACACTAGTTAAGTTATTGAAAACATATCACTAGGGGTGTCCCAAGGGGGCGGGGAGGGGCACACCACCCCTCTAATGTTTTTGGCATTTGGTGAAAAATTTTGGCAGAAATTTTGCAAAATTACCCAAAATTTAGTAAATTTTGATTTCTGCAGAAAATTTGGCATAAATCAGGTAGCAATTTGGTAAAATTTATGAAGATTGCCCCTCCAATAAAATGAGTCTGGGGATGTCCCTGCGTATCACTCATTTATAAATAAGTTGTTCAAGAGTAATATATTCCAAAAATACTTATTTATAACAATCCAAACCTCATTTATTAGGCAACTCAAATATAAACCATATTCCTACCATTTCAAGTTTTTTGAATGCCATTGACAAAAAGTGCTGAATTTGGCAATTTTAACTCTGATACTGACAATTCAGGGTATATATTTGCACCACCCCCACAAGGGGGTGGCAGTGGATAAATTTCATGGTAAATTTGCAGTTGGCCATATAATTTAGCTAGGATGAAAGTGAAAACATCATTTGATCCTTTTTTATGCTCTTTCATTATTCATATAAAATAAATCCAGGCCCCTTTAAGGGCTCAAGATGTAACTAGCCCCAGAAAAGATTCTTGAATTATGAAAGAGCACAAAAAAAAAGCATTAAATAATGTTTTCACTTTCATCTTAGCTAAATTGTATGGCCCACTGCATATATAGCATAGGCTATGTTAAATGCTCTAAAAACTCAACATGAAAACAACAAAGACTTGAAGACAGCTGTTCAGAAGGTTAGAGCCTACCAACTGCTAAAAAAATAAAACAGGAACTTGAATGTTTCAATGAAGTTGCCAAAAATGCAGCTTAATTCTTGATCTTATCTACTGTAGATTCGTGTGTGCTATTTTCTTTTTTATTTATGTTGTATTCAAAGTAGCTATGTTCAAGTAATCCTAAGCAACATGGTGGAGGATGGTCCTATATATTCCACCACCTATCATTCTTGTTTTTTTTGTTCTTGTTTGTCATAGTTGTTTCAATTTATGGGTAGCCTACATAGGTTAAACCAAGAGAGAAGCATTGGCAGAATGCATGGGAAATATATAATTTCGGCTATATATTTGCATGTTAGGGGGGGGGGGTGTAGAGTATAATGGAACTGAAGTCACATTGTGTTAGCTACAATTATTCTGTATGCTATGAAGTAGGCCTAGGCTAAAAATGGCTTTCATAACATGTTTCCTTCTCAATAACCCTTACCTCTAGACCTTTACTCTCCCCCATCAGAGAAATTTTTGGCAGCCTCCATGGTCTAATATGCACCACCACCAGGTAAGGTTTACATTAACAAACTAATCAGCTAGATAAAAAAAAAAACATACCACTAGCATCAGAATTTCATCCTGAGTCTAAATATAAAACTCATTTCTGTCGCAAATTATTTTCAAAATTACTTCTAAGCTTCTTTAAGTTTCTTATAGTTTCCTGTTTTTTTTTTTCACAGAAACGTTTCTTTACTAAATTTTGGCTGAAAGCTCCGATTTGAACTTAAATATACTAAATCATATTGGGCGGTGATTTCATATGAACAATACTAAATCTTGTTGAGCAATGATTTGATATCAGAAATACTAAACAGTTTGAATTATTCATTTTTTTGGTGAAGCTGTACAAAATAGGTCTTCCCTTTTTAGTTTGTTCTTGATTCAGAACTAATACACAGTTTAGAATTTGGACTTTGGTGATATTTAGGCTGAAAAATAGAAAAAAAAAATCAAATTACTCAGATAGAAAAATTTCATTTTCAACTATTCTGATTTGTATATTGCCAGTTATTAGAAAATGTCTATGTGGCAGTCATGTGAAATGTCATACTATACTGCAATAAACAGATTTATAAATAATGATGAAGCAAGCAATAAATTTTTCAGGACTCTTGTTGTCTTATTAACACTATTAATGTGACAAAGCTGCAATACACCATGCAAGTATTGTGTATCTAAAAATATGTGGAAATGCAGCAAGATCAGTGTTATCTAAAAGACCAAAAAGAGAAGATTTTGAAACTATTCAGTATCCAATAGAAAAGGGAGTTTCTTGCATCAGGCCAGGATTAAGCCTCATCAAATCCTGATATTTATAAATCATATTCTGTTGGATCATTGGGACCATCAAATGGTTATTGAAGAACTCCAGATAAGTAAAAAAACAGACATTGACTGGAGGTCTTTTTGCTCAGAAGTTCTGGTGGCTTGGAAAGGAAACCAAGAACCTATAGGAGGGCAGGGTGTTGAAGCTGAAATCGATGAAACAAGAAGAAATTACAACAGGAGAAGGATTTCACTTCAAGTTTGGGTTTTGGTGGAATAGAGAGAGAGAGCAAAAGAAAAATTATTGTAGCCCTGACTAATGGCCAAGAAGGCCTCCAAAGAAACAAGGAAACTTTAATTCCTATTATAAAAAAATACATTAAGCCTGGAAGCATTATTTACAGTGATAAATAGGGAGCTTATAGTACATTGTCCAGCCATGGATATACTCATTACCAAATCAATCATTCATTCAGCTTTGTTGATCCACAGGACTGTTCTATTCATAATCAAAATATAGAAAGCCTGTGGAGATGCTTCAAAAATCACTACAAGAGAGCAGGGATGCAAACAGCATAGATGGAGCAGTATGTGTTGTGCTTCTTATTTCTAAAAAATTTTGAGCAAAAAGACCAACTTCATAATTTTTTTATTGAAGCTGCAAAGCTCTATCCCCCTGGAACCAATAGGGCCCCTAGAGCCCCAGTCAGTGACACCCTTGGTGAATAAAAAAGTGATGATGAAGAGTTAGATATAAGTGATCAGTTTGTTAGTATTAAGGGCTATTTATCTGATATTTGTAAAACTTTATATGAAGCTACCATAAAGTATTTGTTTTGATGAAAGAAGTTTTGCTGTTTTTAAAGAAGCTTAGAAGCAATTTTGAAAATAATTTGCAATGGAAATGAATGTCATATTTTGACTCAGGATGAAATTCTGATGCTAGTGGTAAGTTTTTCCCAAAAAAAATGAATAATTCAAACTGTTTAGTATTTCTCAAATCAAAGTACAAGTAAGTACTGCTCAACAAGATTTATTATATTTCAATTCAAATTGCATCTTTAAGCAAAATTTATTATTTTTAAAATTGAATTGCCACCAAAGACATTTCTTTGAAAAAAAACAACAGAAAAATTGAAAAAAATTGAGGAAACTTAAAGAAGCTTAGAAGTAATTTTGAAAATAATTTGCAACAGAAATGAATGTTATATTGGGACTCAGGATGAAATTCTGATGCTAGTGGTATGTTTTTGGTAAATATTTACCTAATCATATTATTGAGTTATGACTAAAGTGAATATAGCCTACCACTCAATGCCTTTTTTTATGCTCTTTACACATATAATAATAATTTTTGTTAGAAATTAATTTTAGCCCCCATCCCCATATATATACCAATTCTGGTTTTTTTTTTGCACATTAGGGGGGGGGGGGATATTTTTATTTCTGATGTAAATAAGAGGTAAGTTTAAACTTTCTCCCCACCCCCCTAATGTGCCTATATACCCTGAATTGGTATATATAGGGGTGGGGGCTAAAATTCATTTCTGACAAAAATTATTATTATATTTGTAAAGAGCATAAAAAAGCATCAAGTGGTACATTCACTTTAGTTGTAACTCAATAATATGATTTGGTAAATATTTACCATGTTTTTTTTTATCTAGCTAATAATTCTGTTAATGTAAACCCCCACCACCATCATCATAGCCTAGGCTGCATGCTGGAATAAAAGGAGAGATACTTAGACCAATTCAAGCTACAATTGAAGGTAGCATAGCCTAATACCGTGTCGTCTTTCTATAAAAACCCATGGGTAAAATTCTATTTTAGTTACTTTTGGCTATCTGGGAAAGAGGTTGGATTAGGAAAATGAAACTTTCAGGGATGGATCTACATGCTAAGGTATGTCACGGGAAGGTCCTTTGAAGTACCTACCTCCACTCCTTCCCCCCTCTATATAATGGTAAATTACTGCACATTACTTGTTGTTTTAGCTCACATTTCATCCTCTATTGCTATCATAATTATAAATCACTGCTTACCTTACACAACTTCAGCTTTTAAACTTGTTCATTAAAATATATTCCAAAATCCTATTTTCATTTAATAGTCAGTGCTTTAACTTATTTACTATCTAGCTGACATTGCTTATGGAACCCATTTGTGATGTCCCAACTTTTCTTATCATAACCCATTTAACACCTGTATGCAGGTCCCATGACATGGGAGAGCGCTCTATGTTGCTATGACATTTAAAAATTATTAATCTAGGAAAAGTTTTTACAAAAAACAGGTCAGTAAAAAAATCCTAATTGTTTTTAGAGGACAAATTATGTTGAGATGTTTTTATAGGTCCATGTTCTCTTGAACCTTTTTAAATATTTCTGAACACTAATTAATAGAGTGCTAAAAACATCAGAATTGACTTTAGAAGACAAGTTATGTCATGGGAAGATGTTTTTGAAATCCCCCCTCTCCAAAACTCAAAAATTCTACTTTAGAAGCTTATTAAATATTTCTAAAGAGCTAAGACATAGAGTGCTACAAACATCAGAATCTACTTTAGAGGACAATTTATGTCATGAGAAGATGTTTTTGAAATCCCCCTTTGCCCCAAACTCAAAATTTTACAAAATTCTACTTTAGAGGCTTTTTTAAATATTTCTAAAGTGCTAAGACATAGAGCCCTACAAACATCAGAATCAACTTTAGAGGACAAGTTATGTCATGGGAGATGTTTTTGAAATCCCCCTTCCCCCCAAAACTCAAAATTTTCTAAAATTCTACTCTAGAAGCTTTTTAAATATTTCCAAAGCACGCTAAAAACATCAGAATCGACTTTAGAGGCCAAATTAATTCCACAATAATTCCCCCTTCCCCCCAAACTCAATTTTTTTTTTAAATCTCCCTTCCCCCAAACTCAAAATTTTTCAAAATTCTACTTTAGAAGCCTTTTTAAATATTTCTAAAGCACTAAGACCTTGATCACTACAAACATCAGAATCGACTTTAGAGGACAAGTCATGTCATGGGAAGATGTTTTGGAAATCCCCCCCCCCCCAAACTAAAAATTTTCTAAAATTCTACTCTAGAAGTTTTTTAAACATTTCTAAAGCACTAATCGATAGTGCCCTAAAAACATTAGAATCAAATTTGGAGGCCAAATTAATTCTACAATAATTCCCCCTTCCCCCCAAACTCAAATTTTTTTTGAAATCCCCCTTTGCCCCAAACTCAAAATTTTCCAAAATTCTACTTTAGAAGCTTTTTTAAATATTTCTAAAGCACTAAGACATAGAGCACTACAAACATTAGAATCGACTTTAGAGGATGATTTATGTCATGGGAAGATGTTTTTGAATTCCTCCTTCGCCTCAAACTCAAAATTTTCCAAAAATCTACTTTAGAAGCTTTTTTAAATATTTGTAAAGCGCTAAAACATAGAGTGCTACAAACATCAGAATCGACTTTAGAGGACAATTCATGTCACTGGGAATGTTTTTGAAATCCCCCTTCCCCCCAAACTCAAAATTTTCCAAAATTCTACTTTAGAAGCTTTTAAAATATTTCTAAAGCACTAATAGATAGAGTGTTAAAAGCATCAGAATCGACTTCAGAGGCCACGTTATATCACGGGAAGAGGTTTTTAAAATCCCCCTTCCCCCCAAACTCAAAATTTTCTAAAATTCTACTTTAGAAGCTTTTAAAATATTTCTGAAGCACTAAATGATAGAGCGCTACAAACATCAGAATTGACTTTGGAAGACAAGTTATGTCATGGGAAGATGTTTTTGCAATCCCCCCTCCCCAAAACTCAAAAATGTCGAAAATTCTACTTAAGAAGCTTTTTAAATATTTCTAAAGCACTAATAGATAGAGCACTGCAAATATCAGAATCGACTTCAGAGGACAAATTATGTTATGGGAAGATGATTTTGAAATATCCCTTCCCCCAAAACTCAAAATTTTCCAAAATTTTACTTTAGAAGCTTTTTTAAATAATTCTGAAGCGCTAAGACATAGAGCGCTACAAACATCAGAAACAACTTTAGATGACAAATTATGTTATGGGAAGATGTTCTTGAAATCCCCCTTCCCCCCAAACTCAAAATTTTCCAAAATTCTGCTTTAGAAGCTTTTTAAATATTTCTAAGGCACTAAGACATAGAGCACTACAAACATCAGAATTGACTTTAGAGGATAATTTATGTCATGGGAAGATGTTTTTGAAATACCCATTACCTATGATATTTTAACAAAACAAATTTTACCTTAATTTTCAGTTATCAGTTGTTTTTTTTTCTCTGGCTTTAGTTCTGAAAACGTAATTTCAATTATTCGAGCAGAATTTTAAGCCATATCAATGTTACAAGTTATGTCATGGGAAGATGTTTTTGAAATACCATTACCCATTGAAATTTTAACAAAACAACATTTTACCTTAATTGTCAGTTATCAGTTTCTTTTTCTCTGGCTTTAGTTCTGAAAATCATTTGAGCAGAATTTTAAGCCATATCAATGTTTTATTTCCAAGTTTGGGGGGAAGGGGGAATTATTGTAGAATTAATTTGGCCTCTAAAGTTGATTCTGATGTTTGTAGTGCTCTATGTCTTAGCACTTTAGAAATATTTAAAAAGCTTCTAAAGTAGAATTTTGGAAAATTTTGAGTTTGGGGCAAAGGTGAATTTCAAAAACATCTTCCCATGACAAAAAATTGTCCTCTAAAGTTGATTCTGATGTTTCTAGTGCTCTATGTCTTAGCACTTTACAAATATTTAAAAAAGCTTCTAAAGTAGAATTTTGTAAAATTTTAAGTTTGGGGCAAAGGGGGATTTCAAAAACATCTTCCCATGACATAACTTGTCCTCTAAAGTTGATTCTGATGTTTGTAGTGCTCTATGTCTTAGCACTTTAGAAATATTTAAAAAAGCTTCTAAAGTAGAATTTTGGAAAATTTTGAGTTTGGGGTGAAGGGGGATTTCAAAAAAGAATTTGAGTTTGGGGGGAAGGGGGAATTATTTTAGAATTAATTTGGCCTCTCAAGTCGATTCTGATGTTATTAGAGTGCTATCTAATAGTGCTTTGGAAATATTTAAAAAGCTTCTATAGTAGAATTTTAGAAAATTTTGAGTTTGGGGGGAAGGGGGATTTCAAAAACATCTTCCCATGACATAACTTGTCCTCTAAAGTCAATTCTGATGATTTGTAGAGCTCTATGTCTTAGCACTTTAGAAATATTTAAAAGAGCTTCTAAAGTAGAATTTTGAGTTTGGGGTGAAAGGAAATTTCCAAAAAAATTTGAGTTTGGAGGGAAGGGGGAATTATTGTAGAATTAATTTGGCCTCTAAAGTTGATTCTGATGTATTTAGCACACTATCTGTTAGTGCTTTGGAAATATTTCAAAAGCTTCTAGAGTAGAATTTTAGAAAATTTTGAGTTTGGAGGGAAGGGGGATTTCAAAAACATCTCCCCATGACATAACTTGTCCTTGAAAGTTGATTTGGATGCTTCTAGCACTCTATGTCTTTGGAAAATTTTTAGTTTGGGGCAAAGGGGGATTTCAAAAACATCTTCCCATGACATAAATTGTCCTCTAAAGTTGATTCTGATGTTTGTAGCACTCTATGTCTTAGCACTTCAGAAATATTTAAGAAAGCTTCTAAAGTAGAATTTTGGAAAATTTTAAGTTTAGGAGGAAGGGGAATTTCAAGAACATCTTCCCATAACAAAATAGGCCTGTTTTTTTCACTCATCAATGTGCTAAGATCTTACATCTTTTGTCAGAAAATGCTTAAAAGTGGAATCTTTGAACAAAGATCTTATATCTTTGGTTGTTTTTGTGCAAATGTCTTTCATCATTCTGCTCTGATCAGTAGTCTGAGAACAATGATGAGTAGATCATCAAAGTTCTCTCATCATTGTTCTATATGGGAAAACAGTGGCGGTCTTCACACTTATTGCTAACATCAGTGAGCTGTAAGATCTTAGAACAAAGATGAGTTAAAAAATGATAATCTTTGCAGAAAGATGTAAGATCTTAGTGCTAAAAAACGGGCCTAATTTGTCCTCTAAAGTGGATTCTGATGTTTGTAGTGCTCTATGTCTTAGCACTTTAGAAATATTTAAAAAAACATCTAAAGTAAAATTTTGAGTTTGGGGGGAAGGGGGTTTAAAAACATCTTCCCATAACATAATTTGTCCTCTGAAGTTAATTCTGATATTTGTAGTGCTCTATTTATTAGTGCTTTAGAAATATTTAAAAAGCTTGTTAAGTAGAATTTTAGAAATTTTTGAGCTTTGGGGAGGGGGGATTTCAAAAACATCTTCCTATGATATAACTTGTCTTCTAAAGTCAATTATGATGTTTGTAATACTCTATCAATTAGTGCTTCAGAAATATTTGAAAAGGTTCATGAGTGCATGGACCTATAAAAACATCTCAACATAATTTGTCCTCTAAATACAATTTGGATTTTTTTACTGGTCTATTTCTTGTAAAATCTTTTCCTTAATTAATAAAGTTTAAATGTCATATCAACAAGAGTTGTCTTCTACCCCATGGCACCTAGGCTACATGCTACTGTTAAAGGGGTTATGATAAGTAAAGTTGTGACATCACAAATGGGTTCCATAAGCAATGTCAGCTAGATAGTAAATAAGTTAAAGTGATGACTGTTAAATGAAAATGGGATTTTGGAATATATTTTAATGAACAAGGTTAAAAGCTGAAGTTGTGTAAAGTAAGCAGAGATTTATAATTATGATAGTAATATAGGATGAAATGTGAGCTAAAACAACTAGTAATGCGCAGTAATTTACCATTATATAGAGGGGGGAGGAGTGGAGGTAGGTACTTCAAAGTACCTTCCCGGGACATACTTTAGCATGTAGATCCATCCCAGAAAGTTTTGTTTTCCTAACCCAACCACTTTCCAAGATAGCCAAAAGTAACTAAAGTAGAATTTTACCAACCCATGTAATATAAACGTTCCATAGATAGGCCTACTGTCAAGTGATAGCCTACTGGCTTAGTATTAGGCTAGTTACAATCATTCCAGTGGTAGTATCTTAAGCCAACAAAGAGCAAAGCTTACTGATAGTTTTTTTCGAATTTCTTTTGGGACCCATTGCACCAAATCTTCTTATTGGGCATAAATTTTATCAAGAACAATTCTGCACATATCCTATTCCGTTCAATTTCGGTTACTTCTTCCTTCAACTTATTTACGAAAATTGCTGCAACCATCAATGCCCATTATATCCGATAAAATCCAAGTAGTCTGAAATAGTGCTAACAGCGTTACCGAAAACCGCCCAGCCAATAAATAATAAAAATGTCTAACAAAATGTCTAACAAAAATGTCTAAACGCTAACAAAAATGTCTCCACAACAAGGCTTAGTGGAAGCGGCCCAGTAAATTATTTCCACATCCACTCTCTTCAAACTGTTAGCTTCAAATACTCGAAGAATTTTTCATGATTGATTGTGATTCAAACTTTACTCTAATTAAACAGTGAAGAAGAAAGAAAACAATCTTTATGGGCGAAAGAGGAAACGAGCCTATAATTTGGTTTGGGTGAAGAAAACCAATAATCCTTATGAATTACTGTACTTTAGTGGTAGGAAGACATATTAGAACTAGCAGAGACTTTCTAAGGTTACTAGATATGAAAAATGCGTAGTTAGATAGTTTCTTAAGCGGAGTAAAGGGCTGTAGCTGCCGGTTATCTAATTTAGCCAGTTCCCTCTTGGAATTGAATCAGTTATTCAAAATATTTATGAAGAGTTTTCTAATTCCTTTTGGAATTGGAAAGAAAAAACTATTTCCCAAAAAAAGTCTTTTTGAAGAAAAGCTAAGAGCTGCATTCAAACCAAAAATGAGCAGAAATAAAGCAAGATGATAATTACAACTTAAAACAAGTACACACAACTATCCATGAATAAATAAGATAGAAAAACGATAAATTGCAATGACTAATTAAGTTGAACTTGAAATGAACAGAAATTGTCGTAAACAGGAGTAAGGCTAAAGATCTTTAAACCTGCTCAAGGAAAGTGTCATTTCCGCTTTACCGAAAACAAATTTTTCGAGCGCTATATTATTTTTGTCTTAAAATCAATGACAAAGAACGAAAATCATTAAAATATCCAATATTATTGAAAAATAGATGAAAGTGTTTTGTATGTTTAATATACAGTAATATTGTGATAACGTAGTATTTATGGTATTTAAGTGATGTAGTGGTAGATCCCTTTATAAGGGAGATAAACTATGGCCCTAAGGTAATTAAACTTTGGTAGCGTGCCTTAAGCTATGGCCGGACTATTGAGGCGTACCAGCTAGGTATATTCGAGAGACTAATTGTACATTGTAGAAAGGTTTGCTATAACACAATACTTTTATTCAGTTAGCATATCTTAATACGAGGTTTGATAATAGATATATACTCTACTGGGACTGGTTGTCCCAAGTGGACCACAAGTCTCAGAAAACAACAATAATATATGATAATATACTGGAACACTAACAATAATCCGACAATATTCCAAGGTATTTCTAAATCAACGGACCAGAGGTCAGAACGTCATAAAGTTAGTAACCTTCTACCCGTTCCCATAAAATGTATCTTTTATACATTTTTATCAACCACACCTTCCTGGACCCAACCGATGCAATTAGCTAAGAGGTGGTACTTTCTCAATTTCCTGTTAAGCAGAAACTTGGCAGGATGTGTTCCCTATCTTAATAAAAAGTGGTATTTTGAGAATTTTGTATTTACGTCTTTATATTTTTACTAAATTCCCAATTGACCTAATTAGAAAGCTTCATCACTATACTGCCTATTTAAAGAAGAGTTGTCCCAACTTTCAATATTTTACTTTTAAAACAACTTAATTTTGTACATAGTTACATGCTGCCATCTTTGGGTCATTATGTTCATTATACCCTCAATGGGTTTCCTTATGGTCATGTTTATGGTCAAATATATGCCATGTCCTTTTTTTGTCCAAGGATATTAATTCTGAAATTTATCCTTGTTTCTCTTTTTCTCTGTCTCTAAAAATGGAAAATTATCTTTTTACCCTTTTCATATGCATTTTCTGTTTTAGGTTGACCCCCAGTGGCTTAAGCATTATGTTAGTGGTTCTGCTTAAATTATATTTAAAGTTAAATTCAAAACGTTTATTAATTATTTGAGTTTAAATTTAATTCCCATTGACAATTTAATTTGCCTGGGTGATGTGGTTGATATACCATTTATCTTCCGGGGTTAGAAATGCCTTGGAAAAATTACACATAACAATTTTTGGTTTTAAAATTTTCACATATTTTTCCATCACAAAGCATTTTCACATATTTCAATACTATAAAGCCTTTGAGGCTGTGTAGCACATTTTCTAGACCTAAATTAAGTTCTGATTTTATCTCACTTTCTGATGAACCTTTAGTAAAGTCTGTAATTCTGCATACAGTTTCCAAAATACTAGTTGACCAGTTATGGTTTGGTTTCTGATGGTATGACCTGTTAGTACCAGGATACAATTGAACTGGGTTTGAAATTTGCTACTTTTCAAAAATGGCTCAAAAAATGATTGAAAAATGGATCCGAAAGGATGTCACAAAAAAAAATTTGATTTAAAAAAAAAAGGCTGTATCTAAAATAAATATTCATATTAGGATAGACATAAAGCATAAAGTGTTACACATATAGTAAGAGAAGCACTCAATTTTGTGAATGTTAATTATTTCTCTTTCTTTTCACTTTAAACATAATGTGCTAATTAAATACAAACATTACGTTTTTTGCTGGATCTTCCTTTTCAAACTTAATACTTAACGGATTATTTCACAATAAAAACATTTATACGTTGACTCGAATTCGAACATTTACATATAACATTAAATCACTAGTTAAAACTTAAAATAAATAAAAATAATAATATATATATATATATACATATATATATATATATATATATATATATATATATATATATATATATATATATATATATATATATATATATATATATATATATATATATATATATATATATATATATATATATATATATATATATATATATATATATATATATATATATATATATATATATATTCACTATATTTCATTTTCATCTATACACATTTATCACTATATACATTGTTATCACTATATAGCATTGGAATTAATTCCAATTAGTATTTTGTAAATTGCATATAAAGTATTAATGTGGAATACTTCTTGAATGATACAAAAAGCAAAATAAAAAAAAGAATACTCAACATATTAATTCACTATATTTACATTGATATTTAAAATGAATTAAGTTATGTTTTTACATAACTTAATTGTTTAAACACAAACAATAATTATGTACCCTTACAATTTATTTAGTCACTGCAATATTTGTTCTTTTTATAACTTTTAAATAAGTCCGTTGAGACTTTTATCTGATAAGTCTTAACTGCAATTAAAATATATAAAAAAAAAATCAACCCTAACAAATATATTTGTACACCATAATTGAGAACTCTGATTAGCCTCTATATAAGAGCTTGGCCATAGTTCATATATATGACTTTGCAATTTACATTTCTATATTTACAATTTTTTTTACGATAACATTTCCGTATTTATTAAATGTTTTCAAAACAACTTTAGAACTGTATATATTTTCTCAATAACATTTGTTATCACTATATTCATTTTCCATATACGACTATATACATTTTATTATCTTTGTTTTACAGCTTTGGTTCTATTTCGAACCAACTTGTGTCATTAGCTGTTTTTAGCTCATTCTATGTCTGTTTGTTTATTCAAACGTATTAGCTTTCTAATTCTTTTCGAATTTCAAGTACTTGAGACAGTTTAATAACGTTTTTGCCTGTAATTTATGATTTTCTCAGCTTCAATGTCCTTTTGGGACAAGGCTACGTTTACAGCTTTGATTTGATAAGCTCAAAATTTAGCTATTCGTCTTTTTACCTGTGGTGACACTATCAATAGACTTGTGCTTGTACTCTAAGGTTTCCTTACCAGGGCTGCATCCTGGTAGCTCCTTACAACGTTTCTAGGTTCTCTTGTCATCGGCTACAGCTAAAAGGACTATTATGAACCTTCACACACAATAATTAATAATTTATAGTATTGCCACACTTTTGTTTTGGTTTGTGGCCACAGTTTTCTCTTGGGCTATTCTGTTCTCAAACAAAGTGGCCCTTCTGCAGAAAATATACCTTGCCTTCATGGCACACAGTAAATTATTTTTAGACATACCAGTGATAATGACTATTTTCACTTTAACTTCCCAATTTTTAGTGGTCTTGTCTTTATGCCATTCTAGTCATTTTTCCGAAAGAAGACTCCCACATTAAAGAGCAAAATTTTTCCTGTCTACTTGGAGCATATCTACCTGGCTCCGTAGTATTAATGCTACTTATTTTGTACTTATTTAGTAAAATTATTTCGTACTAGTTTCGTTCGGTCAGCTCAATATGCACGTATAACAGAGTTTAACCAACTCCGTTGATTTTCTTTTCCTTCAATTTCGTCTGGCTATATTTTCAACATGAACCCTTTTTGCCTTCTTTTTTTGATTATATACTTCAATGAAGCCTAAGGTTTTTTTTCAAGTCTTTTTCAGCTTTTTTATTATTAAAGGTCTTTTCTAAGACTGTATTCAAGTGTTTGCTTTTTTATTCAATAAATTTTAAAAGTTTTTATGCTGATTGCTTTTCTATGTTCAAATTCGTTATCTCCTTATCTTTAAGACTCCTTATTTTTAAGGTGTCTATTGTCGCAACCTGTATATTTTTTGAAATTATTTAAATTTTTCCGTCCGAAAGTATTTGTGTTAGAAAAGTACTGTATTTTTGGTAAAAGTGCTGATTTTTAGAACACTTTTAATAAAGTTTTGCCCCGCATTTGCTAGTTCTAATTTCTTTATAAAAATATAAGTTTTTACGATATCCTGATTTCCGCCAAATTGTGTGGTTTTCATTGCAGACACCTATTCTTTGTCTATGGTACTTCACAAAAAAATGCCTAGTTCGTGCCAAATAATGTTTTGCGATAGGGATTATCAATGCTCGTTGCGGTTCCTGTAGTCTATTATATTATTTGCTACTGGCGTTTATCCTTAGTTTAAGTTTGGCCCTATTTACATTAGTTCATTGGGAGTAATTTTGCCAGTTTGCTTGTTTCTTTAGGGGTTGACTTGTGTGACCGTATTAGCATTGGGTTCGATTTGTTTCTTTGTCAAAGTCACTCCTCACGATCATAATTGTCAAATCCAAAATATCTACTTCTATATATCGACTATTACCTTCAACTTAAAGGTTGATTTGATCCAAATTTTTTATATAAATTTGGTATTTGGTGAATCCCCCAAACGACAAGACAATCAGCAGTTTTTGTATCTCGTTTTGTCGTTTGTACCATTCGCCTGCAATTTCCTCGCCCTGATTATCTCTGTTAATGGTGTGCTGTGAATCTATTTAATATGTGAAATTATTTATACCCGAGAAAACTTTGTTTTATACTGTGCTATACTTTTTAAATTGTGGCCATTTTTATCTAAAGATCTTATTTATGTTTACTGTCCTTATTTGGTAAGTATTCATTTGTTATCTTTCACTATTTATAATAAGATTACAGGTAGCTTATACATGTAGTCGACTTAATGTAAACTCTTGCTGTTTTTCGTATTATTATTTTCGTTCCCGTCAAATTTTTTTTTCAAATTTTTTTTTCAGTGATTGAGCTCACTCCAAATTTGCTAGCTTCCAATGACCCTATTTCAGTAGACTACCCTCCTTCGTTTTTTTTTGTATTACCTCCCAAAATAATTTTATTTCCAATATACATATCAAAAGAATCGCCTTTTAATTCTGATCCTATATATGTATAATTCAATCAGTTTAATTACATCCATTAAAAGTTACGAGTCAACCATTAATAACTTTAACTGTAACGCCACTGTGTAACTGTTCCCGTGACGAAGTTTCTATTTGCTTCCTAGACACAATCTATTATGTGGACTAATTGGGATTTAAGTGACTACTGGCTTCCCTCTATTTCATTTCTTCTATCCCACCGTATTTATCTGATATACACTCTATCTGATATTTGACTAAACTGTATTGATTTTTAATTATACTAGACTCGAGGGTGGTTCTTCATTAAGAGCGGACCAGAATTATCAATATTAGTTATCCTAAAAGGATAGCTTGCCTAATCCGTTTGTCCTAATGTGGGCTTATATTCTATGTAAACAAGCATAACAGTTTTCATACACTGGCTTGCTTTACATCTACATGGCTCAAAAGCAGCCATGGTTCAAAATTCAAATTTGAACTTTCTCTCGCGCATTTTGTGCGGCTAATTCAGAATTTGAACTTTTTCTAACACAATCATTCAGATGAAGGTCCTATATGTAGGTAAAGGCGGCCCTGTTAAAACCTATCCCCGTTCATCCATATTCTGTGATTGTCGGTTTCTCTTACCAAATTTCCTGCCTTATGCAGACTTCCCATCACAGATGGGTAAAAAAAATTTTTCGCTTCCTTCAGCGACTTTGGCTAAGCTTCCACATTTGTTTTCTTACTTATAAGGTTAATTTTCTCTTTTTTCCATCCCTTTCCTCAAGTAATTCAATTACATATTTATATATCTTTCCTTCCCTTTGCTTGTAAAACTACAAAACTAACCTAGTATTCGGGTTATCTTTAACAAAGGTAATTCTATTGCTTATTACGTCGTAAAACGCCATATTTTCAAAGCATCTCTACTTCTAAAAAAAACACTCGGAAATGTTTTAACCTAAAATTGTTCGAACCACCATTTTTGTGCTTCCTTAGCTGAATTGTATCAGTGTTATCCTTAAACAATAAGTCTATAGTCTCTATCTGTAGCAAGGCTGACTTAGGACCCTAATTGCTACTATTATGTGTAAAGTTCTTCTGTTTCTACCAACGTTCCATCAGTCCAGCTAGATTTTTTTTTAATTTACGTTTTATCTTTTATTTTATTCTTTTAATTCGCGGTACTAATACTTTATTATTTAGTGATATACGGCACTACTACACTGCAGTTATTACTAACACTAATAAAACTACTAATAATACACTTACTTCTACTTGCTAAATACTGAATACTGTTTTTTTTTTCATTTTACAATTCTTGATTGAGTATTTTTCTATTTTATCTACTGTACCCAAATCTTTGAGGGGACACTAATCTATTTCTAATAGCCAAAGTTCGAGCAAAGCTGCTCAAAGTTTTGCTAATTCGAGCGCTGCTAAAAGCGAAGTCTATTTGCTTACCCCTTCTGATAAGGTCATTTTGAGTTTTTTATATTATTATGTTACAACCTTATTTCGTCTCCTCGACCCGGTTTTTCCGCAATGCCACCAGTTGTGGCAAAGTTGTTTTTATGGTATTTAAGTGATGTAGTGGATGATGCCTTTATTCTCCCTTTATAGGCGAGATAAACTATGGACCTAAGGTAATTAAACTTTGGTAGCGTGCCTTAGGCTATTACCGGACTAATGAGGCTTACCAGCTGGGTATATTCGAGAGACTAAATGTAGATTGTAGAGAGGTTTGCTATATCAAAACACTTTTATTCAGTTAACATATCTTAATACAAGGTTTGATAAAAGATATATACCTCTACTGGGACTGGTTGTCCCAAGTAGACCACAAGTCTCAGAAAACTACAACAATATATAATAAGATACTTAGACACTTAAAATGATCCGACAAGATTCCAAGGTATTTCTAAATCAACGGACCAGAGGTCAGTCCGGCATAAAGTTAGTATCCGTCTACCCCTTCCCATAAAATTTATCTTTTATACATTTTTATGAACCACACCTTCCTGGACCCCACCGACGCAATTAGCTAGGAAGTGGTACTTTCTCAATTTCCTGTTAAGCAGAAACTTGGCAGGATATGTTCCTTATCTTAATAAAAAGTGGTATTTCGAAAATTTTGTATTTACGTCTTAATATTTTTACTAAATTCCAAATTGACTTAATTAGAAAGCTTCACCATAATATTGATTTCTGGAAATCCGCCTAATCTTCAATTTATTAAGGTTATGAAAGAAAAATCGTTTGAACTGAGTTTTATTTTCATGCATGCAGAAAAAACAATTCAGCCTTTAAAGAGCTTAAAAGGTGTTAGTCCTATACCTTTCTGTGGTAATTTCTATTTGGTTTATGTCTGACTCGATTATTTGTTGTAGTTACTGTTGGTTTGGGTCTCATTGATTGATTTATAGTTATTTATATTTGTTTTCAGTTTGAGTTATCATTTCATTCCATTTCTGCTCGTCTTCACTGATTCTACACTGATTTTTCACTGGTTAGTAAAAACAATATTCGTGAAGTTTCTTTTCGGTTTTTATTCTTAAGAACTAAGGTTTAGAGCTTGTTATTTATATTTTGGAAACAATTTTTAGTAATAGTTTTATTATTGAACTTTTGACGGAAGAGTAGGGGTAATACTGTTCAAATAAATGGGTTTAAAATCTGTATAATTTTGGCCTTTTATACTCGACAGCCATACTGAACTCCATTATGTTATATCTTCGAATAAAGACAAATGTTAGAATGTTTTTCAATAAGAATCATTGCAACCATATTTTTCTTCAGATGTTTATTGTCTTCGATAAGCTCCCATTGAACTTCCGAAACCAAAATTCAAAGTATAATTTATTCCCCATCCAGTTGCTCCTCGGAAAAGCCTCTGAGAGACAAAACCAATATGCATGGCTATTACAAATTCACAACTAGGCATCATTAGTGGAAAGCTACATTTAGAGCAAGCTGCCCATTCAACACAAAAAGAATAATCATATGTGCCTTTAAATATTTGACAAGTGATTACAGCTGACCCTCGGCTAAGGTCTCTATATAGTCGGTGGGCAGTAGCGCCAATGTATCTTTTATGAGTTGCAGTGTATATATCTACTATATTTTAACCATAATCCATGTCAGCAGATTTCTTCCACAGATTTGTCATCGTCTCAAGGAGCCGCTGTTCTATACAAGTAGACAGAGTGTCTCGACTCATAATTCTTGCACAAGGAGCCAAGCCTGACTGTGATGTATCTGACTCATTACCATCAAGTGCGTCTTCGAAAACACGATTTTTCTTTTGTTTTTCTTCTCCTGGATCTCCTTGTACTTAAAAGATCATAAGCCAGTCCTGGATAAGCACACTAGAAAATGAAACACTTTCAGACACCTGCACTACCTGACAGCAATAAACTGAGGACAAACATTTTCAGTTCAGTTTAAACAGGGTTTGATCTTTAGAAAAACGTGTTCTTTTTATGGGATACGAATCCACGTTTCATCACTGACTAGCTTAATAAGCAAGGAAACACAAAAAAATAAAAAATAAATAACCTCAACAGAGTAAGATACAAGTGGGACAGAGTCTAGTAACCATTTCTTTTATTTGTTCACAATATCAAGGCAGGAATAAAGCAAATATCAACACTTGTACTTGTTTTCAATCACCATTTGTCAACTATTTGATTTTTCTTTTGACTTTTCTCTTACAAAACAGAGCAAAGTAGTCTAGCGACAGGGATGCAGATGTCCAAAAACTCTTTCTTCAGGATTACATGCACTGATATATCTGAACTTGAAAATTATTAACCCAGTTTCGGGAGTACTTTTGATAAGATATTTAGCCTGAATCTTCTTACAGTTTGCACATCCGTGCTTTATTTTGAGTCTTCTAAAGTGATTCTGTTACATACTGCATCCAAAAGACCTGCAAACTACTATTATCTGAACTGGGATACACAGACAGGGAGTAGGGCCCATGGTGCATAAGGAAGCTGCTAAGTCTTGTTTAAGCTGGGAGGGTATCAATAATAGAATATTATTTGCTCATTTTATGACTAAAAAGTTCAGGGTATCAGTTATAGTAGTATACGCCCCTGTAGAACCCACTGACGGATATACTAGTGACTCAGATGAATTTTACGTACAGTTACAGGAGCAAATAGACAGGATCCCAGGTACAAACATGATGTTATTACTGGGTGATTTTAACGCCCAGGTTGGTAGAAATAGTGCTAGATGGTATCCTAGCCTAGGTAAATTTGGTGCTGGAAAAGAAAACAGTAATGGATATAGACTGTTGAAATTTTGTAGGTATAATATTCTAGTTAGAGCCAATATGGTGTTTGATTAGAAGATGGCCCATAAGTTAACATGGTATTCACGTGATGGTAAGACAGCAAACATTATTGATTATTTTATTGTAAACCGAAGACTGGCAAATAATACAAGATACTAGGGTATATAGGAGTGCCGTTATTGATGTTAAGAGTAAAGATCACCATCTAGTAGTGTCAAGGGTTAATTTAAAGCTGAAATATCGGAGAGGTAACTACCTTCAGGGAAGTTATGATGTTGGTAGACTCCGGGATGAGAATTTTGTGGTAAGGTGATTTTATGGTATTTAAGTGATGTAGTGGTAGATGCTTTTATTCTCCCTTTATAGGGGAGATAAAATATGGTCCTAAGGTAATTGAACGTTGGTAGCGTGCCTTAGGGTATGACTGGACTGATGAGGCGTACCAGCTGGGTATATTTGCGAGACTAAAGGAAGATTTTAGAGAGGTTGGCTATAATACAATACTTTGATTCAGTTAATATATATATATATATATATATATATATATATATATATATATATATATATATATATATATATATATATATATATATATATATATATATATATATATATATATATATATATATATATATATATATATATATATATATATATATATATATATATTCTGCTGGGACTGGTTGTCCCAGGTAGAACCACAAGTATCAGAAATCTGCAATAATATATAATAAGATACTTAGACACTTACAATAAACCGACAATATTCCAAGGTATTTCTAAGTCAACGGACCAGAGGTCAGTGCGGTATAAAATTAATATCAGTCTACCCCTTCCAATAAAATGTATCTTTTATACATTTTATTAACCACACCTTCCGGGACCCAACCGACGCAAATAGCTAGGAAGTGGTAATTTCTCAATTTCCCGTTAAACATAAATTTGCCAGGATATGTTCCTTATCTTAATAAAAAGTGGTTTTACTAAATTTTTGTATATGCCTCTTAATATGTTTACTAAATTCCGAATTGACTTAATTAGAAAGCTTTACCACAATACTCCCTATTTTAAGAAAAGTTGTTCAAACTCTTAATATTTTACTTCTGAAACAACTTCATTTTGTACTTAGTTACATACTGCCATCTTTGGGTCATTCTGTGCATATACCCTCAATGGGTTTCCTTAGGGTCATGTTTATTGTCAAATATGTGCCATGTCCTTTTTTGTCCAAGGATATCAATTTTGGAATTTATCCTTGTTTCTCTTCTTCTCTGTCTCGAAGCCCGGAAAGTTCTCTTTTTGCCCTTTTCATATGCATCTTCTGTTTTAGCTTGACCCCCAGTGGCTTAAGCATTATATTAGTGGTTCTGCTTAAATTAGATTTAAAGTTATATTCAAAACGCTTATAAATTATTTGAGTTTAAATTTAATTCCTATTAATAATTTAACTTATCTGGGTGATGTGGTTGATATACCGTTTATTTTTCGGGTTTAGAAATGCCTTGGATAGATTACACATAACAATTTCTGGTTTTTAAATTTTCACATATTTTTCCAGCACAAAGCATTTTCACATTTTTTCAATAATATAAACCATTTAGGCTTCGTAGCACATTCTTTGATATTTCTAGGCCTAATTTAAGTTCTGATTTTATCTCACTTTATGATTAACTGGTAGCAAAGTCTGTAATGCTGCATACAGTTTTTAAAATATCAGTTGACCAGTTATGGTTTGGTGTCAGGCTTTCTATGGCTTTGAGTACTTTTATTAGTTTACCTGGGTTTAGAAGTCGTGCTGGTAAATTTTTTGTCAAAAGGGTTAGAAACTCCGACTCCAATTGATTAAATTCATAGGGAATTTCCATGATAGCAGTAGATAATAACTATAGAACCATCTGAAGATTAATATCTTCTATGATTTCACTGTGATTTCATATCATTCCTTTTAGAGTTATTAATACTGCTTTGGTGATCTCTTGCTTAAAAATTGAAAGCGTATTGATCGTCTGATTAACTTTTTCTTCGATCTTTGATATCCTTGTTTCGTGATGATTTAAGATTGTTAGTTATTTGTCTGTCAAGTGTAGAATATTTTGATTTGTTACTTCGAATTTCCCTATTCGTTTTTCTGCTTCCTTCCACGTTCTCTCAGATACCGTACCAAAAATATATACTCTGAGATTTCCCCTTCAATACCGATTAAGCTTCTTTTCTTTCTGGCCAATGTATTGATTGGCTCCTTTTTGTTTTATAGTAACTATGCTCAAGCAGTGCAATCAAACTTGAACCCAGAAAAAAGAGTAATAAGTAAAACTGCAGCAGAATTGCAACAATGGACAGCAAATAAATTAGTGATTGGGATGTTGACAACCCCTGGCATGTTAAATATTCAAGACTTACCACTGAGTGAAAAGATAGACAAGTTGTGCAATTTAGTAGAAGAGCTGAAATCTGGAAAACCTAATCGCAGTGACATATCAATGGTTTGCCAAGATAATAGTGGTTTTTAAAACAGATCAAATCCCTAATGCAGCTGAAAATGTTATCTTGGAATGCATGTTCAATTACGAGAGAAAACAGAGATTTGTTGCTACAATACTGTTACTAAAAAGACATTGATGTTTCTATATGTATTCCTTGCTCTCTTAAAATCAATACCATATTTTTCAGCAACTTCTAACACTTGTTGATTTTCTCTTCTTATTTGGCAAATTGAAGATGTTGATGAGTGATTTTCTTTACAATTTGCACACTTATATTTATCGGTCCTTTTATCTGTGCTTTCCATTTTAAGGCAATCTCGCAATCTCGGCTTTGGTGGTTCTTTGCACATCTTAGGCAAACCTCTTTTGATTTACAGTCTTTTTGTAAGTGTCCATACTTTTGACACTCATAGCACTGCATTACCTTCCTATGGTAGGGCAAAATGTCTCTGTTTCTTTCACAACACCAAATGCTGCGTGGGATAATTTTGGCTTCAAAAACTACCATGACTGACAGGCTGTCCTCTAGCTTTTTGAGGTGTCTATTATATATCTTTGTAGTCTAATAACATCTTTCACTGCAACACGAGACTGGATACTTGATTGTATCTGATATTTTGATAAGTACAATTGGATACTTTTCATCACTCCTTAGAAAACACAACAGCCTAAATGTGAAAAACACAATGCTAATTATGTGAAACATAAATCTTTTGTGAAAACCCAAGCCTACATGTGTTTTAAAGAAGTCTGAAAACTCTGATGATTCTGTTCCGAACTTTTTCCCGTTAGTCTAAGGAAAAATCAAGTTTCTTTGTTAAAAGGGGCCATCACAAATATGAACCAAAACTAAGGCTGGACCATGTTTCTTAAGAAGATAATTTCTTAAACCACATTGGCCTGACATCACATAAAGAAAGAAAAACGAGCAAAAAAGGGGTTTTTATAGGCCAAATGAAGATACTGAAAAAACAAAGCGAACATTTCGAGAGGACAAACGCCTCTCTTCTTCAGCGCGAAACGAAACGATGTATCAATAAAAGCTAAAAAATTAGAAGAATTAAAACCAACTACCTAACAACAATAAAAGCGAGTTATTCGCCAATATCCGTGATTTGCACAAAATCCAAAAAAACATGAACTGCCATCGACGGATACTAGCGAACAACTGAACAAAGAGAAGGAAACCAAGTCATTCACTCGAAAAAACAACAAAACCCAGCAATTAAATAAGTTTGAGAACTACGTAATTTGATTTCGGATTTTAATTAATGCATTTCTTGCAGGCATCCTTTGAGACCTACGCGGTTGTTAAAGTGTTTGATTAGATGACTGGGAAAGTGGTTCAAGTTTTATTTCAGCGATTACTAAAGTATCGGCTTCTCTTTTGAGAAAACCGAAATATGACTCGTTTATTCTTAAATCACCGGAATCTCTGTTTAAAGCTAGACCTAAATGTTGTTATTAATAAATTTCAACAGCTTCTCTGTAGTGCTGGACAATACGTTTGTCATGCGAAATAAGACTAGCTTGATTAAACAAAATAGTATGGTCTGTTTTTTCAAAAATGTGCTCTGCAAGGGCAGAGTCAAAATTTTCTGGTTTTTGCCGCTTTTTAAGTGTATTATTAATTGAACTAGAGTGCTGAGTTAATCTATCAGTAATTCACTGTTCAGTTCTTCCGATATACTAAAGACCACACGAGCAAGAGATTCTGTAGACACCGGAGTTTTCACCTATCGGGATAGGGTCTTTACCTTGATAAATTTCGGAACTGATAGTTTTTCGGGGTCTATGATAAGTGTAAAGTTTATTTTTTTTTAAATTTTTGGAAATGTGGTCTGAAATCCCTTTAGTGTATGGGAGACCAAGATTAACAGAATTTTCCCTTTTATTTGTGTTTTCTGTGGAACTATCTGATAATCTTTTAATGCGTTTTGCAATTAAAGAATTTATTAAACTAATTGGATAACCATTCCCAAATAAAATATCTCTAGGGTGGTTGAGCTCTAAATCTAAGAAACGTGTTGAACAAACTTTCAAGGCTCTATCAACTAGAGAAGTAACAACTCCTCTTTTCACATCAGGAGAATGATTTGAGGAATAACTTAAGTAACGGTCATTATGCGTGGGTTCTCTATAGACACTAAACTCGAAAAAATGAATCATTTCGGTGCACAAGAACATCTAAGAATGGAAGACGCCTCTCTATCTCTGATTCCTGAGTAAATTTCAGTTTTGGATCCAAAGAGTTGAGCAAGTGAAAAAAATAACCCAGAGACTCGTCACCATGCTCCCATAAATAAAAAATGTCATCTATAAAACGAACCCAAAATTCAGGTTTACAAGAACTTTGCAAAATAGCCCTTTCTTCAAGGTTTTCCATGAAAATATCAGCCTGTATTGGAGAAAGAGGGGCACCCATGGAGAGCCCATATGTCTGTCTATAAAAAATGCCTCTAAAATGGAAGTAAAAAGAAGTTCTGTTACAAAGGGCTGTAAGCGAAAGAAGTGTCTGATTCGAAAGAGTAGAATTTTCTGATATAGATGGGTTAGAATTGAGTTTTTGCTCCAAAAACAGTTCGGCCTTTTGAGGATCACCCAAGAAACGTGTGGAACAAACTTTCAATGCTCTATCAACTAGAGAAGTAACAACTCCTCTTTTCACAGCAGGAGAATGATTTGAGGAATAACTTAAGTAACGGTCATTATGTGTGGGTTTTCTATAGACACTAAACTCGAATAATGAATCATTTCGGTGCACCAGAACATCTAAGAATGGAAGACGCCTCTCTATCTCTGATTCCTGAGTAAATTTCAGTTTTGGATCCAAAGAGTTGAGCAAGTGAAGAAAAGAACCCAGAGACTCGTCACCATGCTCCCATAAATAAAAAATGTCATCTTGAAAACGAACCCAAAATTCAGGTTTACAAGAACTTTGCAAAATAGCCCTTTCTTTGAAAACCCACACATAATGACCGTTACTTAAGTTATTCCTCAAATCATTCTCCTGCTGTGAAAAGAGGAGTTGTTACTTCTCTAGTTGATAGATCATTGAAAGTTTGTTCAACACGTTTCTTGGATTTAGAGCTCAACCACCTTAGAGATATTTTATTTGGGAATGGTTTTCCAATTAGTTTAATAAATTCTGTAATTGCAAAACGCATTAAAAGATTATCAGATAGTTCCACAGAAAACACAAATAAAAGGGAAAATTCTGTTAATCTTGGTCTACCATACGCTAAAGGGATTTCAGACCACATTTCAAAAAATCTAAAAAAAAATAAAATTTACACTTACTATAGACCCCGAAAAACTATCAGGTCCGAAATTTATCAAGGTAAAGACCCTATCCCGATGGGTGAAAACTTCGGTGTCAACAGAATTCCTTGTTCGTGTGGTCTTTGGTATATCGGAAGAACTAATCAGTGACTAACTGATCGATTAACTCAGCACTCTAGTTCAATTAATAATACACTTTAAAAGCGGAAAAAACCAGAAAATTCTGACTCTGCCTTTGCAGAGCAAATTTTTGAAAAAACAGACAATACTATTTTGTTTAAACAAGCTAGTCTTATTTTGCATGACAAAAGTATTGTCAAGCACTACAGAGAAGCTGTTGAAATTTATAAATACCAACATTTAGGTCTAGCTTTAAACAGAGATTCCGGTGATTTAAGAATAAACGAGTCATATTTCGGTTTTCTCAAAAGAGAAGCCGATACTTTAGTAATCCCTGAAATAAAACTTGAACCACTTTCCCAGTCATATAATCAAACACGTAAACAACCCCTTAGTTCTCAAAGGGTGTCTGCAAGAAATGCATTAATTAAAATCCGAAATCAAATTACATGGTTCTCAAATTTATTTAATTGCTGGTTCGTTTTGTTTTTTCGAGTGACTGAAATGGTTTCCTTCTCTTTGTCAGTTGTTCGCTAGTATCTGTCGATGGCAATTCATGTTTTTTTTGGATTTTGTGCAAATCGTGGATATTAGCGAATAACTCGCTTTTATTGTTGTTAGGTAGTTGGTTTTAATTCTTATAATTTTTTAGCTTTTATTGATACATCGTTTCGTTTCGCGCTGAAGAAGAGAGGCGTTTTTCCTCTCGAAATATTCGCTTTGTTTTTTCAGTATCTTCATTTGGCCTGTAAAAACCCCGTTTTTGCTCGTTTTTCTTTCTTTATGTGATGTCAGGCCAATGTGGTTTAAGAAATTATCTTCGTCATGCTTATGGGGAGCATTCAACCAATGTTGTCACTACATTCATATCTCTTGTGAGAAAAAAGCTAATTTGATTAATCAACAGTATTTTCTTCATAATTGTAAAATGAACCGTATTTTACCCAAGTCGATGCGACCTTCACTTCACTTAAAAACACGTAACGAACGGCAATTTACATAAAGTATAGGGTTTGTTATTTTAAATCATGTTATTAGCGACTGCAAAAGCAAGTGCTACCGGTTAAATCAGGATATTTTCCGGCTAGAGCGAGAAATATTATGTACGCTTTCTTACGCTGATTTTCATCAAATTAAGGCTATTGCTGAAAATTCTTTTCAGCATGATTTTAGGATTTCTCGACAAAGACTTTATGAGAAATTACACCGTTTAAAGTTGAAAAAGCTCTCTTATAATTCACATTTTGTGCCAAATGCATATCGTGGTCCTGCTGTGATAAATCTCGGCTCCACGTCCCTTACAACAGAGAAAAATCAGGTTCTGTCGAAAGGATTGAAATTTTCGATAACCCATTCGAAAATACTTTATAGTGAAATAATTGCGAACACAGAGGGGTCTTTTCGTGACTCTCGTGCGGATATTGGAGAGATTGCTGAGGTTAGAGCACAATTTGTTGAAACTTTGTTGGATTCGCCTTCTGTTAATAATCGAAATTTTAAAAATTTTAGTAAAAATGAACACTTGGTCTTACACGCACTTCATAAAGATCATTCTAGGATTATTACGAAAGCCGATAAAGGCAATACTGTTGTTGTATTAGATTCAGATGATTACGACAAAAAAGTCAGGGAAATTTTAAATGGTTCTAACACATATGAACAATTACCTACCGATCCCACAGAAAAAATTTTACAGGAAGTCCGAAAAGAGCTTTCTTATCTAAAAGGAAAAGGTGAAATTACAGATCAGTTGTACAAAAGGTTTTACCCACGCGGTTGCACGTCCCCTCGCTTTTATGGTCTTCTTAAAGTTCATAAGCCCGGTAATCCACTTCGACCCATTGTTTCTTCTTTTAATTCTCCTACAGCAAAAATAGGGAAATTCTCATCAGTGATATTTTGCCCACTAATCCAGGCTCAAAAATCCTATATTAAAAATTCCGTTGATTTTGTTTCCAAGGCAAAGCAAGTTTCGGTTAAACCAAATACAAGAATTGGCAGTTTTGATGCAGATTCAATATATACCAATTGTGATCCTCAAAAGGCCGAACTGTTTTTGGAGCAAAAACTTAATTCTAACCCATCTATATCAGAAAGTTCTACTCTTTCGAATCAGACACTTCTTTTGTTTACAGCCCTTTGTAACAGAACTTCTTTTTACTTCCATTATAGAGGCATTTTTTATAGACAGAAATTAGGGCTCTCCATGGGTGCCCCTCTTTCTCCAATACAGGCTGATATTTTCATGGAAGACCTTGAAGAAAGGGCTATTTTGCAAAGTTCTTGTAAACCTGAATCTTGGGTTGGTTTTAAAGATGATATTTTCTATTTATGGGAGCATGGTGACGATTGTCTGGGTTCTTTTCATCACTTGCTCAACTCTTTGGATCCAAACTGAAATTTATTCAGGAATCAGAGATAGAGAGGCTTCTTCCATTCTTAGATGTTCTGGTGCACCGAAATGATTCATTTTTCGAGTTTAGTGTCTATAGAAAACCCACACATAATGACCGTTACTTAAGTTATTCCTCAAATCATTCTCCTGCTGTGAAAAGAGGAGTTGTTACTTCTTTAGTTGATAGAACATTGTAAGTTTGTTCAACACGTTTCTTGGATTTAGAGCTCAACCACCTTAGAGATATTTTATTTGGGAATGGTTATCCAATTAGTTTAATAAATTCTGTAATTGCAAAACGCATTAAAAGATTATCAGATAGTTCCACAGAAAACACAAATCAAAGGGAAAATTCAGTTTATCTTGGTCTCCCATATGTTAAAGGGGTTTCAGACCACATTTCAAAAAATCTAAGAAAAAATAAAATTTACACTTATTATAGACCCAGAAAAACTATCAGGTCCCAAATTTATCAAGGTAAAGACCCTATCCCGATAGGTGAAAACTTCGGTGTCTACAGAATTCCTTGTTCGTGTGGTCTTTGGTATATCGGAAGAACTAATCAGAGACTAACTGATAGATTAACTTAGCACTCTAGTTCAATTAATAATACACTTAAAAAGTGGAAAAAACCAGAAAATTTTGACTCTGCCCTTGCAGAGCACATTTTTGAAAAACCAGACCATACTATTTTGTTTAATCAAGCTAGTCTTATTTCGCATGACAAAGGTATTGTCCAGCACTACAGAGAAGCTGTTGAAATCTATAAATACCAACATTTAGGTCTAGCTTTAAACAGAGATTCCAGTGATTTAAGAATAAACGAGTCATATTTCGGTTTTCTCAAAAGATATGCCGATACTTTAGTAATCCCTGAAATAACCCTTGATCCACTTTCCCAGTCATCTAATCAAACACGTGAACAACCCCTTAGGTCTCAAAGGGTGTCTGCAAGAAATGCATTAATTAAAATCCGAAATCAAATTACATAGTTCTCCAACTTATTTAATTGCTGGTTCGTTTTGTTTTTTCGAGTGAATGAATTGGTTTCCTTCTCTTTGTTCAGTTGTTCGCTAGTATCCGTCGATGGCAGATCATGTTTTTTTGGATTTTGTGCAAAGTCTTGGATATTGGCGAATAACTCACTTTTATTGTTGTTAGATAGTTGGTTTTAATTCTTTTAATTTTTTTAGCTTTTATTGATGCATCGTTTCGTTTCGTGCTGAAGAAGAGAGGCGTTTGTCCTCTCGAAATATTCGCTTTGTTTTTTCAGTATCTTCATTTGGCCTATAAAAACCCCATTTTTGCTCGTTTTTCTTTCTTCATGTTTCTTAATTAATTGGATCATGTTTCTTAATCAAGTGGGTCAAAGTTAAGCTGCTTTCACTGTTAAGATTGTTGATTTTGTTGATTTTGAATTGAAGTTATGAAGTATTTTGCAGTAGGTTGCATAGGTTGCATTAAAACATGGCTAATTTTAGACAGAGAAAAGCCAAGACTGATAGTCCAAGAAATTGAGAGGCAAGTGTTTAAACGGCTGGGGCACGGGTAAATGGCAGGAGTATGCATGACTCTCTTAATTTCTGTTCTTGTGTTACTCTAAGAAGACATAGATGGGAATAAAACCTCTTTTCAATACCCTTTTCTCCTTGTTCTTCTTTCCGTTGCTTTATAAAGTTAGTTCTGAGCCAAAGAAAGTAAGTTATTGATTACATTAGCCTGCTAGAACCAATTAGATTTGATACAAATTGTATATTTAACAACGTTACAAAACACATCAAAGTTGAGAACTGGACAAAGCTGGTTTTTACGGAACTGGTTAAGGGGCCGAAAGTTTGACCATCTTACATCGCTGAACCTAAGGACACACTTATTCTGAATTAAGAATTTACAGAATACGCAGCAGCCAAGCTGTCCCTATCCTAGGACCACATGAGAACTCTTCCATCTAATGGGGGGGGGGGTTTCAAATGGTTAAAAAGTAAAGATAAGCTGTTATTTCCCTAAATAGCAAAGACAATACTCGGTTAAATTCAAAAATATTACAGAATACATAAACCATCAATGAACACGAATCAAACAAACATAAATTAAGTAGTGAACTCAGCTTTAAAATAAGGCTGTCAGCAATGAGTTAGTGCAGACGAAATTGGTGTACCTTAAACGCTTCGGGTGGCTGATGGTGAGTTTAATAATTTCGGATTCTTTGACAGCTTTACCGTTAATATTTAAGTGCATATCCCCCTTTCGCTTCCTTCAACTACCACGCCCATCATAGGAGACAAAATATTGCAGTTGAACTACGCACTATTCCAGCAGCCCTGTGCATCGCGTCATTCATTTGAATGTGATTTGAAAATGGCGTCTTACCAAATCAAAAAGTACACCCTTTAAATTGCGATTTTTGAAACATATACAGTAAAATTGCACGATACACGATACTCATTAAGCAACAAGAAAACAACACTTTTTTTTACATAGACAGCAGTGATATGTTCTCTTGATCTTCTTCGTTACTATTGAGACTGTTTTATGACTGTTTAAAGACAAATTAAAGATAAATCTTATATCTTATCGGTTTTTGTCTGTCTAGGCTCGATAAGGCTGCCATAAAGTGCCACATGGTGCAGTAAAAAGCGCAATTTGGGTGACATTTTTAGAATTGAATTGCTCGGCCCGACACATGAACATCTTAAAGAGCTGATTATGGGCACATCTGTAAACTAATTATTATATTTAATTGCTCTTTATAATTTTGACTTTACAAGCCAATCATAAAGCGACACATGGAACCCAAGGAGTACCATTTGGGCTGTTTTTTTTCTGTTTTTTAAATAAAAAATAACAAAAAAGGGTGTTGTCAAATGAAAACACTCGGCGGATAAAATCCCCCCACTCCTGCAAAAATTTCCCTCTATAATAACAATAATTAGTAATTTATTTATTACCCACTTTTATAGAAAATAAGCGGAGTAAAGTACACTAAAAAGGAAGAAAAATCAAATACACAGAAACAAAGATAACTTAAACCTTAATCACTGACAAAAACACACGGATAATATTATGGTTCGGGCCTAGGGACACAAAGGCATGTCTTTTTAAATTAATAATGTCACAGTAAGGGAAAGGGGAAGGTGGTCAAAATCACGCTTGCCTTCGTCAACATTAACGACAGAACAGGGAACATCGGTGGAACAGATACAATGATATTGGTCACAGTACCACTATTATGAATATAACTGTAATTAAGAGTTTTGGGTACTAAGCGGTAACCAATTGGCAACGAATCTAAAACTAAGTTGGTACGAGTAGAGGAGTTATGAACATCACATATTGAAGTTACCTATCATTATCATGACGTCACAGATATTCAATATAGTTGGAACCGCATCGCTGAAAATCTTAGTTGCAGATTGACTAATTTGAACAAACAGCTTATTACAAGAAGGCTTTATGTTGTGAATAGCTTCATGGCCAGGGATTTTATTAATAGCATGAGCCCCTTTTGAACGGTCGTCAAGTTTAGTAGGCACTTTTGAAATGATAACGGCGGCAGTGCTTTCAATATGAGGACTAGTATAAAGAACGGAAAGCGACGGAAAATTTAAATCATAAGATGTTACCTTTCTTTGATGAAGTCCAGGGTACTATCCAGAGCAAAAGTTTTGGAAGTATGTTTATGATAAGCAACAGCAGGAATTACAGGCACTTCCATGGGTGAGATAATTACGTATATTGGCACTATTAGCTCCTCCTTTTCGCACTTCCGAAGCAAATCAATCATATCTTTCACATCCCAAGCGGAAGCATTATCACCTTGTCTCCTTGGTGCTGTTTTGCTACTAGGGTATATTTCTGCCCATAAATCAACTTTAGCATCTTTGGGAATATTTTCAGGAAAAACTCTACTATATGACTAATAATAACTTTATCTTCAATACCCGATCGAATGTTTGATTGAATAAAATTAAGTATAGCTGAATGCGAAAACATTATAATTTTGCTTAGCTCAGCCCAAAATAGTCTTGGTCCAAAATATAGCCGAAATTATTCCAATATCCAGGTAAAAAAAGTACATTAAAATTTTATTTGCAATCATTAAAACCAGCGTTATTGCCCTGAAAATTTTCCTTACATTTGAAATAGCGACAGTGCTTTTAATTTAAAGTATTCGAAAAAAATGTGTGAACTATTAACTTATTCGTTGAGCATTGTTTAATTAAGAATATCCAGAAACTCTGAACGATTCTTGGCAGCATTGTGGTAGAACTTTACATTAATTAAAACTTACCAGGGATGCCAATCAGATGAAAAAAATTGACGCCTATAGTTTGAAAATCACTTTTCCCTGTGTATCTTTGTTGAAAAAAAAATCTAGAAAAACTACACAACAATTTTTTTCTTCTGTAAATCAGGGTATGGGAGGTATACATTTCTGGAAGGGAAAGGAGAGCCCTGAATATTTTTTTTCTAAATTCCTTCACCAAGCGAAGATAGATCTCCTAGTGCTGCATATTAAAACTGATAACAAAAGATAAAAATCATTTGCTGGTACTGCTTATTTGTGAGCATAAAATTTCTAATTTGTGAGAAAAATATACATGTGTTGTTCGGATTCACTTTATCCTACTCGCAGCCAGCGTCGTTACTAGCCAAAATGTTTGGGGGGGGGGAGATTTTACCGACTGGCTGATCATTTTTACCAACTGTTTTTGTTAAAAATTAGCATAATTTCCGTTTCGAATACAATATGTTACAAAATCACTGCATGAGTCGGTAAAACGCTGCATTGACCAGCCGAGATTCAGATTTCGGTAAGTATCATGTCACTATCTTAATGGTGTCTATTTCATCAAATGGAGAATTGTGGAAACATCTATAATATCACGAATAGGTTTCGCTAAAACTGCTGCATTTACTGTCCAAGTTCGGAATTTCCGTAGATGGCAGCTCAGTATTTTCGTGGTCCCCCAATACGTGACTGACCTGCTTGCAGCAGACATTTCCTACTGCATGCTGACGCAGAGATAAATTTCACGTAAGTAGCACTGGTGTTACGTGAAATGCAACTAATAACAGTAATAATCCTCTGCACATTTATGTCAATTACTTTTTTTTTAGAACTGAAGATGATAGAAGTAGAATAGCCAAGGCTCAGGGTATTTTCTTTCACAGTTAAAAAAAAGTTTGGAAGAATAGGAAGACAAGTCTGCCAACCAAGATTAGATTACTAGAAGCTACGGTGATGACAGTGGTCAAATACGACTCTGAAGCATGAGCGCTCCGAAAAGCGGATGAAGATTTGCTAGATGTGTTCCAGAGAAATTGCCTGAGGATTGTTCTGAGTACCTGGCTGACTGACCGTATTTCAAACAGTAGGCTGTACAAAAAATGTGGTTCAATCCCGTTTTTTATGGCTATAATTAAACAAAGGTTGAGATGAATAGGGCACGTTGTGTGGATGAAGGGTGACAGATTGCCGAAGATTGTCCTTTTTGACCAACCGTCTAGGGCTAAACGGAAAGCAGGTCGTCCTCGTTTGGGGTGGGAGGACGTCATAAAGAAAGATTTAAAGGACACGGGAACTTCCTCGGAGGGTGTAAAAAGGGAGGCTTTGAATAGATTGGGATGAAGGAGAAGCGTGCGTAGCTGTGTTGGCATCAGTCCGCTTGGTGCTGCGGTGAGTTGTTCGTAGTAATAGTGGTTATAAGAAACATTTATAAAAGAAAAATAGCAAGAAGTCAGTATGGTATTATACGTCTTATTTTCTTTTTCAATGAGTTCTTTTCATGTTTTTCGATGAAAAAAAAATCCTGTTATCAGTGGTTTCTTGTTTTTCAGTGATTCCGTTTATGTCGTATATGCACATGAAGATGATTCATATCCATTTTTGAAAGTTTTAAAAAAAGAAAATATTATATGGAAATGATAGATTTTAGGAAATAAGAGACCATTACCTATCAGGGGAAACAATTTGACCTGAGCAAATGAGGTAAAACAGGAAGTATATTACATTTTCTTAATTTTGCCATTAAATAGGCTCATCACCTATTTATTTGATGATAAGGTTTCGAAGGCGGTATATTTGTATAAATACTAATGTAGAACATATTAATAAGTGTAATGGACCACTGTTTTTTGCATTTTCCTTATATTAAAAATGAGGACACATAAATTAAAAAAAAAGTCATCTGCTCAAAGTAAAGAACGAGGTTAAAACTTAAAACGAGTGACATTTTTAAATCAACTTAATATTTTTTTCTCCAAATTATTGGGGGGGGGTCAATTGACCCCCGTGCCCCCCTCAAGGACACCCCTACCTACCGTAGCTAAAATTATTACCTTTGAATTGACCAAGATACGAGAAACTGTGAATCTTTGTCAGTTAATAATTAACCCGTTATACAAAAAAAAATCTTATTTAGTTACTAACGATAATCTTAACATCCTAATACCAGAGGCTTGACTTCTTAGGACCTGATATTTAACTAGATACAAAAAGATTTGATTTTCAAATGTAAAAAGATTTGATTTTCATTATAAAAAAATTCATAGATTTCATCTCTGTTCTTCAAAAAACACTCCTTTGTCTCTCTCCTCTTAGTCACGGTACTTTAAAATATTTTTATGTTTGAACAAGAAAGATTTAACGAAAAAGATGAGACACAAACCAAAAGTGTTTCAACCGTTAGTGAATCAACATAAAATGCGTATGATCGCTCCTTAGAAGTTCCAAATCTGTTTGTAGCATCATACGTTGTAATATAACGTAGCATTTTGAGCTAATAACATTTCAAGATGTTGACGACAACGGTAAAAATAAGAGCGATGGCGCGATTATACACGATATGGGTCTCTACCAAATTTTGGCAGCACACGCAAATAGCCAAGAATTCTAACTTGGCTAAAGCTATGAATTCCTCTGTAGCCTTTTGAAAAAAGTATTTGTCCCAGATTCTACGGATAGTGGTTTTGACACAGAAGGTAAAATCTATGCCGCCTACCACTGTGTTAGCAGAAAGGGAATTCCAATATACGAGACTGATTATACAGCTTAACGATCCATGTTGGTACCGCAAAGACTGAAGAAACTTACCCTTAACCTCAGTGCATACAAACTTGTTAAGGCTTTCAAAGAAATTATCTTTTGATCAGTATAACAGGTTTTCGTTACTTTTTTTTTCTTTACTTGTCATTTTTAGTTGTCATACATTTCAGTTATAATAGACGACGAAGGTTTCTTACAAAACCTTCTGTACGAGTGCTCCTTTATTGGTTTTTATCAGAAGTACATCGCAAGCACTATTAAGGTTACTCTCTAGGTACACTTTAGTAGAGATATCTACAATATAGTTTTAGTAAATTCCGTAAAATAGGCACACGGCGATCAATTTTCGGTTTGACTTTGTCCGATTGGCAAGTGGCGTGCCACTGCCAAACAAATTTATCCACACTACCAAAGAAATCTTTTTCAGCGTGCCTTCGAGGAAATTTCTGAAGACTTTTTCTATTTAAAAATGTTAATGTATATCACAAGCTTCAAAAAATCAAATTATTGCTATATGAAAGGAATAAAAACGTGCTCAATGGTTCTTTCCAATTACACATTTGGAAAATAAACGGGAATAGATATGAATCAACAATGTTTTTATTTGATGTTCACATTGCTAAATTACAAATAGCTCCTTCTGACAAAATTAATAAAATACTTAACATAAAGAAAATGAAGGACTTATTTGTGGTCTGATGGGTGAATGTTTCAATAAGAAGTTCTAAAACGTATAAAACAGTTAAAAAATTAGCGGTGACGAACTGCAAATAAAAGTAATTTTCGTATTTTTCATTTCATGGCTGCTAATATTGACCACCTTCATATTCATTTATTAATACCAAAATACGGTAAGCTTTATCAAGCTTGTCGTACTATATTGCACATTATTATATTGCATTTTTATTCTCATTTAAAGCTTGAAGTAGTGTTTTATATTTTAGTTCACATTTGAAAGCCCAATTTTTGAACATTTCCCCTCAATTAGTAAAATCCTGCAGTGTATTGAAACCAGAGTTTTATCAGTGAGTCATTCTGTTTCAGCGAGCTAGTTTAAAATAATTTGGACCGATAAGCCTGGCTACAATTGCTTGTATGTGACAAAATTAACCGCGAATAAAAAAGAAGAATATAAAATTTCGTCGCACCCTGTCGTTTCATAAGATTTTAATAATATAATCCAGAAATGTTTCTTCTAAAATTGTGCGGAATATACATTTTTAGAGCCAATGAGACAAATTACAAATTGCTTTTGTCCGACAAAATTCACTAGAAACTTAAAAAAACATGCTGAAACTTTAAGTTTTAGTGTGGTGGAAAATGAAAATTTTGATTTGAAGATTTGAAAATATTTCTTCAAAAATTTTTCCTGGTGATCTTTATGACTTGTAATTTGGTTCATCGGGATGGCTAAAACTACAAAGATATAGACATGATTAGAGACCAGATTTTGCAAAATTTGGATTCGCATTTCACTGTCAAAAACCGAATCGTGCTATTTTATTATCTATCCTGTTACTTAATTATACTGTTTTATTATGCCATTTTATTATCATTTATCGAGTCTAGGTGATTTTAAGACAGAATAAACAGTCAAAGCTAGCAACAATGTGACCCAAAGAGATAAAAAATAGAACGGAGGCCTGGAGATGTATTTTTTTGATTACAAAATTACGTTACCTTAAAAATTGGCTAAATCAGGCCTTTATCTGATTTTATATCTCCAAGATCATTTTCTTCCATCACAAAAATCAAGAATCGAAGCCTCCATGCTTAACGGCGAAGATCTTAACGCCAAATTTTGCAGAATATGGCCTATGTCCGTTTTTCCGTCTCTTTGACAGAAGTACATCATTTCGACAGCGTTGGTAGAAAAGTATTTAAACTGAAGGTTTAACATGGATTTTTCCAAGGAAGTATTTACGCAATTGCTGAAACATAAGGGCTTTGAGGAAGCAACAGGGAGTATACTTTTACTCTGGTCAAAAGATAATCCTCAAGAAGATGTTGAGGAGTCAGCAGTTTATTTGAGGGCTAATATTGGAGAGGCTAAAAAGCTTCAACCTGGAAATGTCGAACACATTCTTACCCAAAGCCGTAAGATTGTTTTATTTCTAATGAATATATTCATTTGTTTATAATCACTTTTACTTGGTACAAGATATGGTCAATCCTCACCAAATCATATTATTGAGTTGGAATAAAGTGAATACACCATTTGATGCGTTTTTTTATGCTGATTACAAATATAACAATCATTTCTATTGGAAATGAATTTTAGCCCCCCCCCCTTCTATATATGCCAATTCAGGGTATATATTTTTACATTAGGGGGGGTGGGGGTAAAGTTTAAACTTACCTCCCATTTACATCAGAAATAAAACTTTTTTAACTGAGAAAAAATGCCCTGGATCATGGCTATTCTACTTTTAAAATGGTCACTGCACCCACCCTCTTTATTCATAGCCTAATACTACCTAGGTAATTAAGGTTTTCCACTTGATTAATCTACTTGTTATACAACATCACCTCTTCACCTTCACTTATCCCCAGTCTTTGCAACTTAGTCTTCTGAACATTAATATTCATTCTTGCACCCTGAACTCTCAAAACCTTCAAGAACTCATTCATTTTACTAACTATTCTATTTAGGATGTATGAATCCTCAGCATAATATAAGTCTAGGAGAGTTTTACCTCCCCATTTGGTTTTGTGTTCTCCATTGTCTTTGCTGTGTTCCTTAGGACAAAGTACATCAAAATCATCCATACAAGTTAAGTTATTCTTGTACATAGCACTGACATGGGTGTAGGCAGCATATTGTCTAGGGGGGGGGCAGTCGATAGTGTGATGGAAGGCCTTTTATCAACTGCTTTTCCAACCATCTGCTTTTTCAGCCATATCTAATGTAATTTTGAAGGTCTAGGGGGGCAGCTGCTCCACCTGCCCCCCTCCCTACACCCATGAACACTAATGAATATAATTTATCTATCTGGTATACCACACATGGATAGGACCTTTGCTAAAGCTCTTGTGATGGCTGAATCAAACACTTAATCATAATCTAAAACAGAGGACCAAAGAAAATAGTAAAACAATAAATTTATCACTTGATAACATGAAGAATGTTGCTATTAAGCCAATAATCTTAATTCTTTGTATTGTTATCCACTTCTCAAAATAATTTCAAATAATGTTTTGGTAACATTACAATCAATTACAGACAAAAGTTAAGACTGCTGAACACCCATTTAATAAAGAACCTATGAGTTATCATTGGATTCATCTAGCAGAGAATGTAATAGTACTACTTTTTTTTTTAGCATGTTTGCTTTAGAAGTGGGCAACAACTAAACTGATATCTCTTTATTTGAGCTGGTTCATGGAAGTTTCAAAATATCAAATTAAAATTGTCAGTAAAGTAGCTTTTAGCCTTACAATCCTATAAAACATTAGTGTTTAGATAGAATATACAGTAAATATTGGTTGTTGTAAAATTCTAGTGTGAACTTCTAGATGTAGATTCTACTTAGCTAGGTAGCAAATGAACACAATTCTGAATGTACCTTTTTACGGTATTTCCAAATATACTAATTATTTCTTTCACAAATTTTATTGTGAGCCCTTGAAGGGGCTCTTAAAGTATTTCCTTGTTTTTTATTTGAAAATGTTTACCAAAAATTCTGAAAAGTACCTTAATGCAACCATAATTAATTACTTACTAATATTTCTAAAAGTGTATTGCTTCACATACCCCTTCCCCTCCTTGATGGATTAATTCACATTTCACCTTATATAGTCAAGCTATATTTTTCCATAGCATGACTCTTTTATTCTTTACTATTTTACTATAGTCACCAATTAATGAGCAGGACAAAATATTTGTGCTATTGTAAAACAAAACAAAAAAATAGTCTGAACGTTTATGGGGGGCTGTATCTGTCAAGGTGTTGGGGCTGTGTGAAGTAATGCATTTTATTGTTGAGATAAGTGTCTGTCATTGTTCTAAAGTAGACTTCAGAATTTTTATTTACCATTTTCTACTGACAAATAATGAGATGAAGGTATCAGTTTAAACATCAAAGTAGTAAGAAAGCAATTAGTCTGTTAAAAAAAAACGTAAAAAGACATGTTTAATGGCATATTCTTGTTCTACCTGACTAAATAATGGAAAAGCTGCAGAATCTACCCAAATCAGGTAGTAAAAGAAAGAAAGATTATCTATTCAGGTACTCTTTACAAATGTAATAATTACCACAATTCAGTTTCATAACAGCCCCCCCCTCTCCCTTAACAAGCCCAGGTATAACTCTAGCTTATATATCAAACCTAGTCAATTATAATGCAAGATACAAACAGATGTGTATATAGAAGACATGAATAATTGTTTAAATAAATAAGTAGAAGCTGTCAAAATTTGATTATCTACTGAGTTGAATTTTTATTTTTGCCTTTTTTGGTTGAGCTTTTAAGCAGTTTTTACCCCTTGTTCATCCTTATTTTGGAGTCATGTCTAATTGGCCTGCTGAACATTTTTTTTTTGAATAGTGATTAATATTCATTTGCTATTCATCAAACAGTTTGTGGCAATGAATTGTGAGTAAAGAGTAACTTGGCCCAATAGCAGCCAAAACTCTTAAAAAGCAAAATTTTGAAAATAAAAGATACATCAAAGCAATTGGCTTTTTATGCTGATATTTAAAAATCATTAAAATAATAATAATAATTTATTTATTACTCACTATGAACAAAAAAAAGTGGAGTACATAAAAAACAAAAAAGCAAACTTGCACACTTGACAATTATTTACATAAAACAATGTAAATTATGGTGCACAGTAAGACCTGCTTATTCCAACAGCTTTCCCGTAAGCAAAGTCAATTTTTCCTGTAAACCATGGAGGCTGAATTGCAATATTAGATGCTGGTTTTGGAACCACGGAGGGAGGCACAAAAGGTACCAAGAAAATTTTAAATAGAAAGTCCTGAGAGATTTGAGATCTTTAGGCTTCAGAATTGGAATAAACCCAGATAAAAATAAGAATAGAATGATCACAAAATGAAGAATATAATTTTCCAAGCGCTTTTCTATTGTACCTCCCTCTGTTTGCAACAATTTTTGAATATCCGATCAGAATTTTTTTCTTAGCATTAGAAACTGTCAGAGCCCAAAGTTTTTTGAGATTATTAGCAATGTGAAGACTAAGCCACCAATAAGAAGAGACACAGGGAATAGAGGAAAAACCATAGTTAAGAGGGAGACTTGCACTCGAATTAAACAAAATATATTCACACTTATCAACATTCAGCATAAGCCTGATCCATCTGAACTGGTCTGAGATCCAGCTGACAGAATGTGAGAGCCCAGCCCTAGAACAACTGACAAGGAGCACATTGTCCATGTAAGCAAGATACAAGACATCAATTCCAACAGAAATGAAAGTTGAAGGCAAAGATGAAAGGATAGTAGCAATAAACAACTTAAAAAGCAGGTGGAGAAAGCACACCACCTGGATGGACCCCATGCCAAAGGAAAAACTCTGAATCTTAAACTACTCTATTACATCTTACCCAAATAAAAGAGTTAGAATACCAGTACTGTAACAAAGAACAATGGAAAGGTTAATATTATTAGAAAAAAGTGAATAGAGTGCGTGTGAGTGGACTATACTATCAAAAGATTTTGAAAGTTTAATGTTGCCCATCAAAAGCTACAAGCCTTGGAAAATGTGGCTGATATGTGAAAAAGAACAGAAACACCCTCAAAATATCAAGCAATCTTAATGAAAATCACACTGTCAGGTTCAGCATATTAGAGAATTTTAAAGTAGAGGTTTCAAGCTCTGATCTGCAAAAAGTGTGAAATTTTTTATTTTTTGCTTTTTTATTTTTACACCCCTTTTTTCCACAAAGACATCCAATCAAAACCTTGAGATAGCCATTGCCTTTGGGGAAGGGTTTGTTATAAAACAGCCACAAGGAAGTTTCTTGAAGAAACAACTAGGCTATAGGCTGTCAGAAGTGGATTAGTTTGGCAGAGTACTTTGTGAAAAGACTATTGATTATTAACCATGGGTTAGTGTCTTAGATAAAGAGAGTGTTAAAATACAAATCAACAAAAGAATGATTTATATAAAAACAGTAAGGCATAACTTTAGCATAAATTAGGTCATAGAATACTGTAACTTTTTCCAATAGCTGGGAGGGATAAGGGGTTCATGTAGAAGCTTAAATAAACACTCCTAGGACCTAATTTACACACTAGACCCATTCCCTGGAGTTTCATTCATGCAATTAAACATTCCTGGATTGTTTAAGTAGCAATTATTGCTTAGAAGAGGTTTTATTGAAGTAGCCTACTTAAAAGTGTGTCCAACTCTGAAAATGTGGGATTTTCCCAGTTATGAGTTGAATAATAGCTCTATTGTTAGAGTTCAAAACATGTTTTGTGGTGCAGCAATCATTAATGACAGTGTTGAAATGCAAGACCCAAGGTTGCACCCTGTAGAACATCATACTTGCCTGATGTTTAGCTGAGTCAATGGATATACTATAAGGGCCATAGACTCTCTTCTGTGGGGTTCTACCATTAGGAAGTGCTAGGATCTTGTCTGAAACCTGTCCACCTAATGTCCAGATTTTTCTCTAATTTTAACATAATTCGTCTAATTTTTAGTCTGTTGATTGGCTTCACTCCATATCCCTATTTTAGATGTGAGGTGGCTTAAAATCAGTTTCAGTGTATCCTTTTACTATGGATCTCAATTATATTCAGGATTTAGCTGCCAAGAGATAATGATGCACAACTAGTGTCATCCACAATAAAAAATGTTCAAAATTTGAGATGGGTTGATAGGGGGGAGGATGAATGGTCTCTCCACATCCACCTAGGGATGTATACAACAGGGATTTTTTTGAAGGGTGGGGCAGTAGCAACAAAAAATATTTTATTCTATAATTTGAGGGAAGGTCAAGAGTCCCCCCACCACACTCATTTAGATGTGCATGCCTGTCCACAAAATAAACAAAATGCTATTGAGTTGTCTTTGTTTTTTTTCCTCTTGGTGATGTGTTCTGACAATTTGAGCTATGGGTAAATCTTTAACTATATCTTAAGCGAACATCATCTCTATCCTCCCCAATGGAGTAGCCTTGAATATCATTATACCTTGCTAATGCGAACGTAACAAGATTACAAAATTTTGACATTACAATAATGCTGAAATTTGGTCAAAGGAGAATTAAAGTATGGTAAGTGTTCTAATAAATGCTGAGAAATGTCACAAAAAAAGTGAACAGAAAAAAACAGTGAAGGGGGATTAGGTTTATTTGCTCATAGTCTAGAATAGAATCTATGAAACACTGAACCCAAAAAGAATTCCGAGTATAATCCCTTTAGGTTGAGGTTGTTATCTTTTTGAAAACATTTACACATTATTAATTAGCATAGTTTGTTTGAGCTTTTCAGAAATATTTAGAAACTAAAGTTGTTATTTGTTTATACCTTAAAAGGTTAGTCAACATATTTATAATTTTCTTTGAAATTAGCCTATACACAAGGAAGATGTAGATTGTTGTCAAAAATTTAATATATCTCCATCCTGATGCCCAAAGTCAAAATTTTGAATGACAATGAAACCAAACTAAAAGATAAATGGTTGCTTCAATCTAAAAAAGAAATAACTTACTAAATTTCATCAAAATCTGCAAATCCATGAAATTAGCCATAAGACATACTACTACTTTCTCTGTCTTTGCACAGTTTTTTTGAAATAACTGGGAAGTGTGTGGAAGAATCCATAATTATACAACTTCAAGAATTTTGGGAATTTAACGTAAAACTTAACATTTAGGGAACATACCTTGAACATGATCTGGTTGATTTGTATTACATATCTGGATGAAATTATGAATATCTTGTGAGTTTTTCTATGCAGGTTGGACTGTAAAGCACTATCCCTTTTTTTCTCCTAATATTTATATGAATTTAGAACCTTCTGGTTTTTAGTCAAAGACTTGACTGAATCAGCTGTATTTTATTACTCCATCTAATTCAAGGTGCTGCTGATAGATCTTCAGTGGCAGCAGCTCTTTTCAATGTGCTTCCTCCATTTGGTTTGAATCTGTCTGATCTTCTGTTGGAAGAGATTTTTCATAAATTGAAAAATAAAGGGCTTTTGTTCATCTTGGGATTAGAAAAATCAAAATCTGCTTCCAAATTGATTCTTGCTGGATTTACCAACATTTGTGAGATAGAGTCTATGGACTACAAAGGAAAGAAAATGTTACTGTATAGTTGTGAAAAACCAAATTTTGAGGTTTGTCTTTTTTATTATTTTTTAGAGATATCCTTGTTTTCAAAAGCAGGAAATTTTATTTATTCCCAAAAGCTGGTGATCTAATCTCTGAGTTTATGCAGTTAAATTTTATTTCTTAATTTTTTCAGTTCCTTTTTCTCTTTGTTTGTTTCTAATGATCCGGAAGCTGTACAGCTGAAAAAATGTAGCCTAGTGTCTTTCAATCTGAAAATAGTTACGCTTATGTTAATTTTACCTTAAGGTCAGTTCTTAGTTTTAAAAGTTCAACTGATCAAAGCGTCTGTTCTCTCTTTCTCTCTCTGTCCCCTTTCTTTTTTACACCCCCCCCCCCCTCTATTTTTCTTCCTCTCTGGAGACAATGGGCCTTGATTTAGTTCAATGATTCCGCCATAATAAAATTCCCTTCTCACTTGGGTATTTTCGAAGACCACACTGCCTTTCCATGGCGTACAAATAACAGTTCAATTGGGACAAATCCTTTTTATTTGACAGTGAAACAACATGATTTAGTTTCCGTCAACTTCAAACTATATGTCTGAGTTAGCCTGATTAACTCATTTCTTTTAACATTCATCATTCAATTATCCAAAATGAAAGTATTGTTTACCAACAATTATTATCTCTTCTTTTCTGTATTATAGCACTTGCAATACGGCAACTGTGAAGTTAACATGGATGTAAAAGGAACAGTGGTGTCGTCTAGGGAAGGGGAAGTTGCCCCCCCCAACAATTATGGGAAAAATTTATATAGCCAATGCCCCTTGACTCTTCGGATACAGACCCCTCTTGCCCCCCCCCCCCCTAAACAAAAAATAAAAATGTCGGAGCTACACCCCTGAGAAGGAATGCTAAAATATTAATTTGGAAATTTATTCTATTTAAGGAATTTAGAAGAGCTACTCTGTTGCCAGAACTATACGTGTCTGAATTTTCACGAGACTGTGAAATAATTCTCATAAATGGGGTTCTATTATAATGGTAAGAAGGATGCCAAAAATCTATGAGTTTGTTATAAATAGGGCTCAAAGAAGTTTCCTCAGTGTTCCTATTATATAAGGGCTTGTGTCTCTTGATGTCAACATAGTGCATCATTTATTTGTTTTTGTTTTTTCTTGGTATCAAGTTTAGCTAGTGTGCTCTCAGAACTTATTTATAAACTCAAACAATAGTTGAGTATCAACAGTCAAAACTGAGTATCAAGAAAATCTAAGTTCCTTTAAGAAAATATAAAGTTATCAGTTTTGCATTTGTTATAAATAGAAATCTGTTGTGATTCGATTATGTAGGATACATTACTGCTGTGCATCAACTGATAAACCTATCGTCAAAGATCATTTCCAGGTGGTAATAGTAAGGTTGAGTTGCTTCTCAACTAGTAGCTTTTCCAGGTGCCCTAGGCCAGCGAAGCTTTCAAGAATGAGTTTAGAGTCAGATTTTGCTCTGTTAAAGAGGTTTTCCAGCATCTAAATGTTACTTCTCAAGATAAAACTTGGACATTCCTTTGAAGACACATGTTAACTTAGGAGAAAAAGAACTTGTTTTCAAAAGCAGGAAATTTTATTTATTTCCAAAAGCTGGCAATTTAATCTCTGAATTTATGCAGTTAAATTTTATTTCTTAATTTTTTCAGTTTCTATATCTTTTCATTTGTTTTTAAAGATCCAGAAGCTGAAAAAATGTAGCCTAGTGTCTTTCAATCTAAAAATAGTTACTTTTATGTTAAATTTTGACGTCGTTTTGAGGGCTTGTGTCTCTTGACGTCAACATAGGACATCATTTATTTGTTTTTTCTTGTATGAAGTTTAGCTAGTGTGCTATCCGAACTTATTTATAAACTCAAACAATAGTTGAGTATCAACAGTCAAAACGTAGTATCAAGAAAATCTAAGTTCTTTTAAGAAAATAAAAAGTTATCAGTTTACATTTGTTATAAATAGAAATCTCTTGTGATTCGATTATGTAGGACACATCACTGCTATTCATCAATTGATAAACCTATCGTCAAAGATAATTTCCAGGTGGCAATAGTAAGGTTGAGTTGCTTCTCAACTAGTAGCTTATCCAGGTGCCCTAGGCCAGCGAAGCTTTCATGAATTTAGAGTCACATTTTGCTCTGGGAAAGAACTGGTTTAGACTTAGCTTTTATTGGACTGTAGAAATTGGCAAGGGGGTTCCTAGGACTCAAGCCAGCCTCTGAACTTTGCTAGCACATATTGGAATTTTTCTTTCCGTTTTATCTACTAATAGGCTATTTTTTCTGCACTCATCTTATCTAAATGCATTTCGTTTTAATTTAATGTGCCTAGCACTACTATAGGGAACAGTTTTCTAGCTATTAGTAGATAAAGTAGATTTGTCAGCTAAACAGTGTTTAAGGATATAAATGAATTATAGATGCCTTTTTAAATACTACAAAAATTAAAAAACAGCAATAGTTATATTTTTATGCCACTTGGGTTTTCCTTTTTTTTTTTTTTTTTTTTTTTTTTTTTCTCATTCACTCATTTTATCTAAATGCATTTCGTTTTAATTTAATGTGCCTAGCACTACTATAGGGAACAGTTTTCTAGCAATTAGTAGATAAAGTAGATTTGTCAGCTAAACAGTGTTTAAGGATATAAATGAATTATAGATGCCTTTTTAAATACTACAAAAATTAAAAAACAGCAATTGTTATATTTTTATGCCACTTGGGTTTTCCTTTTTTTTTTCTTTTTTTTTTTCATTCACTCATTTTATCTAAATGCATTTCGTTTTAATTTAATGTGCCTAGCACTACTATAGGGAACAGTTTTCTAGCAATTAGTAGATAAAGTAGATTTGTCAGCTAAACAGTGTTTAAGGATATAAATGAATTATAGATGCCTTTTTAAATACTACAAAAATTAAAAAACAGCAATAGTTATATTTTTATGCCACTTGGGTTTTCCTTTTTTTTTTTTTTTTTTTTAACAGCGCTGATGCTTAGATTAAACATTACTCCCAAAACGTGAAAATTAGCCTTATGGACGCTACATAAAATCCATAGCTGTTAAATTAGGCCTTTTATTTTGCTTTTGGTGGTATTAAAACCAAACAAATGTGTTATAAAGGAAAGAAAAATCTGTTATAAACTCAGGTTCTTCTGCAGTGTAAATTTTGGCATATGTAGAACTTTGCTTCTTCTGCACTGCAGATCTTGGCTATGTGACTTAAGCCAGATTCTGACAAAAATTTGAAGTCGGTTTCTCGAAGTCAATGGAATTAGACATAATTAATGAATTAGACCTATAGACAATGGAATTAGATCTATAGACATAATTTTAAGCAATGTTTCAAGTAAGGCCTGATGAAAAGGGTGAGAGGACCTCAAAAATATTCCCTTGGTCCTTACCTGGGCCTGTAGATCTGCTCCTGGAAATTTAATTCATGTAGTCCAACGCTTTTCTAAACTCATGATAGGCTTCTGTATTGGAGATATAAATACAAAACATATTTAAAAATCAGGTCAGAAAATATCCAGTTCAAAACTGGCAGTTGAAAACTTGTTTTATTGTTTTGGACACGAATTCGATTAACCTCTAAATGAAAATGTGATTAAACCCATTTAGTTTTTGCTAGTTGGTTTGCTCTTGGTTTGGTTTTCAGTTCGTTGAAGAGCTGAGAAGGGAAACAGGCTTTCTGTTGTTATCCATTTGTCCGAAAAAAAAAGAAAAAAAGTGCCGATGCATAGTCGATTGTACATACACCAATAAATACACCATTGGGCTGAATACATGAAATCACGATTTTACCAGCAAAAGGATATTATCTGGCGATAAGAAAAGTCCTATCTCAATAACAAAATTTGGGCGCGTTTTGCATTGTGTAATACGAGCATTACCGATGGCTTTAGCAATATAGTCAATGCAGAATATCTGCCAATTTTTATTTTCTTCGTATGATCTCTGTGACCTATTTTGGTCATGTTTTTATTCCTGTTTTCCTTACCCAAGAAGTGAAGAACTAAATCACAGTGCTCCTTTCAAACTTGGATTGTAGTGAAGCCGATGAAAGATTTCTCTTTCGTGGATGATTAAATCAATAGTTTGATGGGGGGATTTCCTGCACTTACCTGTCCCCTCCCCCCTCCTCTCACTCACATGGAAAAGGATTGGAAGCTACGCCAATGCAGGAAAAATGGTTTGAAAGAAAAGTTGCACATTTCTGATGTTTGATTCAAATAATCTGTTCGCTCTGAATTGTTTTCACCAAATAATTTTTCTCGCTATATTATGCTCCTCAGTTGGCTTTTGTGTATTCAGTTGGTAAATGTGTATGTGTTCAGTTGGTTTACTCCAACTGAGGTTTACTCCTCAGTTGGTAAATGTGTATTTTTCTTGTGCAAAGCTGTGGAAATGTAACGATGCCTTCACAAGGGTACAGTGGAATGTTTATGTGTGCTTAATTATATGATAGGCTTTAGAAGGGACAAGCTGGGTGAATTTTTTACTAAGCTATGTTTATTGTCGAATTATTTTACTCATAGTTCAGAATTATTAACTACATATGTTAAATTATTTAATAAAATATAATAAATTAAGTATAATAAATTATTAAAACTACAACTGTTTCCTAAAAATTTTAGCTATACTTTTTTCTTAAATTTTTAATGGGTTATGTTATCAAAAGTGTGCATTGACCGCGAAGCTTGTCGAGAATAAATGGGATGTCAAAAAATGCGTTTTCCCAGGATTATATCACTTTCAGAAAAAGGTACTGTGAAAGTGTTTTTAGATGTGCTGTAGGCTATTGTCGCAAATTTAAAATAAAGTACTACATATACTGTACTAGAATAGTTCTGGTGACAACACGGCTTTCAGTACGTCTGGCAATAATCCTTGCAAGAGTTTAATGTATTATCTTCATGCTTCGATATGTGTTAAGTGTATAATTTTATTGTAATATCTAAAAGACCCTGTGCTAAACAAGCTTTATTTAAAATTAGACTGATGCGACATAGTTCTCTGCTTTGTTATTTTACCTCACTTGAAAGAATCTTAGTCGCTTGTCTAGCTTCTAAATGAGAACATTGTTAGTCGTTAGGTTTTGGGTAAGTGGCTGACAGGCTGACCTTTTTGATTTGGGTTTATTGTTTATAATTTTTGTTACCTTTTATTTATTCCGCGTTGTTAGCTTTTTAATTCTTCCAATTTGGTTTTTTGTTTCATTTTGATCTCCACGATGTTTGGTTTTGTTTTTTTATTATTTTTTTCTCGTCTAATTCGTTCCCATTTTTATTCAGGAAATATGAACTTGATTTTTTGAGACTTTCTCTAATATTACTGAAGAAGGGAAGCAGTTGTCTTCTCTCAAAATATCCGTTTTGTTGCCTCCAGTATTTCCACTGGCCTTATAAAATCTCATTCTCGCTTTTCTTCTCGCTTTTTTTATATTGAGGTTTTTAAAAAAGAATGAATAATTATCAATATTTGAAATTTTCTCAGCTTGGATCATCAGCACAGCTTAAAGGCGTTGATCCTAAAACTTCCCAATTGCGTTTCACTGCAGAGCAACTGGATGAATGTAATGGTGATCTTGCTGAGATACTAGATGAGGAACCCTATGCTGATTACATGGACCCAGATGAGCTATTAGAAGAAATAGATCTAGTCAAACCGACTGCTGAATCTTTGAAAGGTAAAAAAATTGGGAATATTGGCAGAATATGTTGTCGTTGCCTAGAAGGTTTTTCAAAAAGGGGAAATAAGCATGTACAATTTTCTATGGGGTAGCGAGAAAGGTTTAAAATAGCTTATTTTGCAAGACGTTGTCGTCTTTTTACAGAACGTTACAAAAATTGTATATTTTATGCACATCTTCATCCTCTTGGGGAGTGTACTCGATTGCCTGCTCTATCATATCTGGAGCATTCATCTGTTTGAGCATGTCAGTTGCCGTCAAGAGCCACCGGCAACTTTGCCTTCCTTTTAGTTACCTTTACCGATTGGGGGTAAATCGTATCCCTCCATTACTTTAAGGAATTGTTAAGGTTATTCCTGTTGTTTCTTTTTCAATTACGAGCTTTAGAACGTCTTTGGATTAGCAGCAACAGACTCGTAGATATTCCCCGTATCTTAAATTGCTTCAAAATGGACATTTTGCGGTAAAATATAGATTTTGTCCAAAATCTCAATTTTTTCAAAATGGAGATCGCAGTACAGTCTTTGTACTTGTCTGAAAAGTGCATTTCGGTGAGACACCAGACTGAAAAATTTCTAAGTGCTCCTAAAAAGGTCTAGCTGCTTGTGTCTTACATTCATTGCATAAAGGGTTCCAATTCAACAGGGACTCAGTAAGTCATCTTCCCTTTTTCTTATTGACTGATAACATTTTCATTTCTTATTTGGTTAAATAAGATTCTATTGAATTATACATGGATTCTAGTGATTGGTTATAAATCGACTCCACTGATTAATTCGAAAAACTCAATAAAACCTATGACATTCCAGAGCCTGAAGTGTTTTAATGTATTAAATATTCTTTAAAATAATTTAGAGTTATAACCTGGAATATTGAGATAGCTAAACATTAATGAATCCAAATGATAAAATATTTTAAAACGCTGTGATGGAAGAAAGGATTAAACTCTACTTTGCAAAGCGGAATTGGGATTTGATTTCAGCTGCTGAAAGTTCTGGAATTATTGAAGAAGAATAAACAGAAAAGAGAAGATAGTATTTACTTTTTACTTTGGAATAAAATAGAACGTATTTTACAAAAAGAGACAAGTTAAAATTTTGCATGTTAATTCTTACACAGGGACTAAAATAGTTAGTTGAAATTTAAAAATTCGCCAAATTATATTTTGAAAAGGAATTGCTAAAAGAAAGTAAAAAAACGACAAATGTATAACTATAAATAAATTTCAATAAAATTCACAAAAAGCAAATAGACATGATATACATACAGGTACGCACGAAGTTAATTTTTTTTTGGTTGGGGGGGGGGACAAAAATAGTAAATTTTATGGATAATGTAAAAAGTTACATGAAAAATCGTGAAAATCTCAATATATCAGGGACATTGGCTCGAGATTCCTCGGCGCTTTCTTCATAAAAGCGTAATCGAGAAACAAAATATCAGGGAAAGATAATATCATATATTTTTGGTGCAAATACGGAGAATTTTTGAAAAATGACTAGTTAATATTTATATTCAGCAATCTCAGTGTAGTCTGAGGCTGTAATTTAATTTTTTAATCATATTCTGTAAGCTTTCTTTTTCAGAAAGACATACAAAGGTACTGGAAATTTAAAGCTTAATTTCTTATACATATCTATGGGCTACAATACTCTTGAAATTTTAAGTTATAATATACAATTTAAGCAATAGATTTTCATCAATGCTATACAATTTCAGTGTGTGGAACGACTGGCAAGCGAAAAGCCTGTAAGGACTGTTCATGTGGCCTAGCAGAAGAGCTAGAAGTTGAAAAAGGAGGAGTTAAGAGCACTGTCAAAACGGAGGTTAAATCTTCCTGTGGAAGTGTAAGTTTTTGTTTAGTTTAAAAGGAAAGGAGGGCTAAATTACAGAAAAAAAGAGTTTAATTTAATTAAAATGTAATAAAGAAATGAGGGTTAAATTAAAATAAAAGAGGGAATGAAAACCAAGGGTATTATATTCCTTAAAAATTTAAATAAAAAAATTAAAAAAAAAAAAAAAAAAAAAAAAACATTGATTGTGTTGATGTTAAAAAAAAACTTGTTTATATGTTGGTTGTGTTGATTTTCGTTGTATTAATTGTGTATTTAGATGAAAACTCCTAGGAGCCGAAAGGAGTCTATTATAGATTCCAGGTGCTGTTTTTAGAAAGAAGAAGAAGGGACGAAAAAGAGGGTTGAAAGAGGGTTGTTACTGAACAGGAATTTTAATAGCATAATAGCAAAAATCGGCACAAATAGTGATGGATATTTTGTACAAATGTGAAAAAAGGGCCTGTTGGTTTTTGATACTGACTTGGAAAGGTGATCTATTAGTGTTTTTTTAAGTTCTAAATATCTGAAAGAAAAAAGAATTGAAAATCTGCTTAGATTTGCCTTATTATTGCCAAAATGTTTCTCCAAGCAAAGTATCCAACGAACAAGCTTGTCTCTTGTATGGTGTACCAAGTTACTGATAAGACATTATTCATAATATCCTTTAAGATGTACTTGCAGCAACAAGGAATCGAAACGTGCTTAGTGTTTCATTCAAATGAGTAATTGAATAATTGCCGCTGGCCACAACCAAAGCTTTATAAATTTGTCTCCTTATTGCAATTTATTCCATGCCTCAAGATGTTCAACAACGGAAGTTGCAGACAAGCAATATTGAGGGCTTTTCTGTACCACTTAGTAATATTTCAATTTTAACGGCCTTCTGAGGCTTCCTGTTATTGATCCAAGCAATTTTGTTGATATTTTCAACCAAGTAGTAAATCCTTTAAAGGAGGAAAAAGCACGGAGTTAGGAGAAACTTGTTGTAAAGGAGATATATTTTTTTTGCAGTCTTGGGGACGGGGGGGGGGCAGGCTTAGTGCTATGATCGATCAACTTTTATTCAACCAAAGTTTCTGCTTTAGCCGAAAGTTTATCACTTGTACTGTCTATATTATATTTATCAAAGAATGGCTTCGTGGTTTTCAAGGTCGTTTTCCACTTCAGATTTTCTTGAATCTACTAAATGACAAAAAGGATCCAAAGGAGCCCTCCCCCCCCCTTCGTATACATGCCTATGTTCTTGGGCTGTTATTCAAAGCGTCTTCTTAGAAAAAGAATTCCAAGCTGGTACAGTCATGTTCCAAAAATTAATACAAAATACTAAGACATGACACTTTCTTTTATTATGGCATTGTGAATTATTATTTCCTCATTGTTCACCGTCAAGTGCCCCGCTAAGGGGACTTGGTAAATAGCGACGTGGCCTCTATGTATTTTTTTCCCCAGACCATATCGTGTAGAAGGGGTGGTCGAACAAACTTAGGAGAGGGCTCGTTGGATCAGAAGTCGAAAGTTCTTTTTTTAGGAGTTGAATTGTAATAACTTTTACTTAGTGTCTGGTAATTATCAGAAAAATATGAAGCTCTCTATTTTACCATCAAATGTTTTCGCGATCCTCTTCTATCAAAACATTGATCGTAAGAACCATTAAACTGCTTTACTTTGGCCAAAAGAATCATGTCCGATTTCAGTTGAAAACATGTTAATGATGTTTTATAAGCTTTTTTGATAATTATTCTTTGGATGGCACTGCCTTACTTTGTAAAACCAAAAGAAAAAATTCAAAAGAAATAAAAGTAACAGTAGTCTTTGATAAAAATGTCGAGAATACGATACAAAGGGCCTCTGAATATTCTAAATTCACATTTAATTTTTTTTTTGCAACAGAAAATTGAAGCAGAGAAAAAGAAGAAATACTACATTTCAATCAACAAATTCAAAGAGACTCGTATAACTAAAAGCACCGAAACATAAAAAGACAAGTTGTACAATCACTTAAAAATCTGGTCATTTTCAGAGGAGGACTTGGGGCTCAGGACTGTCCCCCTCCCTGTTTATCAAGCCATCTTTAATTCCTCCGAGAAGAGTATCAATCTGTTATCAGATAATAGCTGATGACAAGTTGTATATCGATTTTGTTGATTGTACTGTGAGTCTTGGTTGAAAAAAGAAAATGATTTTTCGAAATGTCAAATTGTTGATTTGTTTTTCCAGTGCTACCTTGGAGATGCTTTCAGATGTGCCAGCTGTCCGTATTTAGGTATGCCTGCTTTCAAGCCCGGAGAGAAGATTGTTTTATCTGATCGTCAGCTTGCGCCTGACCTTTAGGAAGTACAAGAATGTAGTTCATGCTTATTTATGGATTCCATTCTTATTTTGCTTTTGTTCATTTGATTTCAATAAATGGGAAATGAAGTTTTTTTTTCAGAGCCGTTTAAGATGCTTTGTACGAAAAAGTTTGAAAAATTGCTAAAAGTGTAATTTTGGTTAGATGTGCAGAAAACATCCAGCCAGCTGAGTTTTGCACAAAGCATACACAAAAAATTATATATGTGCCGATATTCAGTTGCACGTGAAAATGTCAAGCCTATTAAGCCCCATTTTTAATAAGAATTAGTTAAGATCGAGGCTGAGCTACCGCGTATTTGAGCCAACTAGATTTTTGATAGAATTCTCTGATTGGCTGAAATATTCTGACTGGCTCAAATAAGTGCATGCTAAATCTGATTAATAGTAAAATACCATTATAAATGGGCTTTTAACAGCTATAGTCAGTTTCGGATAAGGTTCGTGCCATGAGTAATCTGTTTGTAGTAGGCGGAGTATAAATTATTTAATATCTTTTAGTAGTGTTTTCTAGAGATAAAAAAGTTGGGCTCAGAAGTTGATTATTTTTGCCATTCTTGTAAATCAAGCAACAAAGGTGTATGTCGTATTTTACTCAGGAGTCAACAGTTTTAAAAAATAAGGAGGGGCTGAGAGCTTATTTGGGCGTGAGTCATAATTTATAGGAAAGCTCTTGGGAGGGGATAAAGAAAAAAGGTTTTAAAATATTAAAGTGGAAGAGGAGTGTCCATAGCTGAGTTGGCCTCCGGTAGCTTTGTGCTTTAATGAATTGTTAGTAGTAGTCGTTGTAATACAGATGGTATTTAAGTAGCATTCACAAACATGTCTAGCTTTAATTTCAGACACAGATGTTTGGTCAGACATCTGTATCCAGGCAGCCCCGATTAAAACATAACACTTGGTTCTTGGAGGGAACCAGTCACAGCCAGGCGTCCAGTTCTAGGGTCTAGAACTCTATATTTAGGACTTAAAAATTACCCGATGAGGAACATTCTTTTGTTAAAGGGATCATTTTCAGACATAATGTGTGATACAAGCGGCATTCACGTGTATCTCTGGGTAGACTTCCATGTACATGCACGAGCCTGGCCAAATAGCTACGTTTTGACATGAAAGTCTAGCTAGGCGTGGAATTGTAGCTAGAATTGACGGGTCATCGACTTTCAGAAATCACGTACACGAGGTGGCGCATCTCAAGAGAGGCGAGAGTGTGCCAAGCGTCGCAAGAGCTGTACCACGCGTGGCGAAGCTGTGCGGTATACCTAGTGCTTTGTGATGTTTACTAGGTAGAAGGAAATGGGTTACGCCCTTTTATAGCCTGCATGTGAACCCCGCCTTAAAGAAGTAGCCTAAGTACATATATTAAGGGAATATTAAAGAATCCCTATGCCGTAATGTTAATGACGAATAAGCTGTTGTAAAGTTGGTAATTATTCTCAGTCCCTGCGGCCAAAGGAGGCCAAACAGGATTTTGGTTGCAAATGGATGGACAAATCTCTTGCATTAGGTTATCAGGTTCTTATTGTGATGATCATGGGTTGATTTTCTGCGAACCAATTAGTTCGGCAGGACTAAAAGCTTAATCAACGTCTAGAGGGTAGTTGAGGCCCTTCCAATAGTTTTAGTAAAAAATATAAGTTACAAGCTCAATAAGATTTTTACCAGTTCAACATTTCTTACTTTCAGTGATGGACGTTTCTGTGTTAACTTGTGATTCCTTCATTCAACTGCAGTTTTTTGGAAAGTCGTTTTTATGCGGATTTTTATGTCTTAGTTTTCGTATTTTTTATGGGTATAACTCCTATGCACATTAAGTTCTATTAAAATGTTTGTTTTGCAATGTTTTGTGCAATATTTCATGTCGTAAATTCTGCCGATATTTTTGTCTGTGCGCAGTTTTTTTTTTTTTTTTCATAATCATAAATTTTAGGTATATTTATTATTATTTTTCAAATTTGGATCATATATAGCAGCTATGGGTGTGAATAATAAGACTGTTCGTCTTCTTAAATTCAGCGTAAAAAAAAATCACATCAGGAGAATAATAAGTTACGGCTCTTTAATAGAAGAGAAATTACGTTTATAATAAAAAACGTTAAAGATGGAATAAACTTCGCAAAAAAAAACGAATAGTATGAAAACCAAGAGTATTATATTCCTTAAGAATTGAAGGAAAAAAAAATTATTGTTGCTAAAAAAAAAAAAAAAAAAAAAAAAAAATTGTTTGTTTATCTGTTGGTTGTTGCTTTTCGTTGTATTAATTGTGTATTTAGATGAAACCTCCTAGAAGCCGAAAGGAGTCTATCGTAGATTCCAGGTGCTGTTTTTCAAAAGAAGAAGAAGAATAAAAGAGTATCATGCAAACCAGTTGTTGGTGAAAATGTGAACTGTGTTAGAAAATAATTTTTAAAATTTGTATTAAACGAAATTAGAAGCTAAATAGCCATTCTTAGTTCTTTAAGAAATTTCTTATTTTACCGTGAAAATAGAACTTCAAGCATCAATACTCCAAGGTCTTTTTGGCAAAAAAATGGATAGTATTTTTTAATCAGCAGAAAGCTATATCCAAGCAACCGTTTGTTATCATCTAAGTTCCACCCTAGCAATTTTCCTTATTTTAAAAGTTTGTTAATGAGTCTTATATTTACTGCTTATTTTACAGAATTATTCTATCAAGTGGCTAGCAAGCAAGATTGTAAGGAAACTATGTAGAACAAAATGTTTAGCAACTATTAACAACTAAATTAATTACCGAGCAATTAGTCATCTAACTTCACCCTCCATTTTTCTTTTCACAAGTCAATTGCAGTAACAGATATTGGCTATAACAAATCATTTACAACATGTTTTTGTTTTTATTCATATCCGGGAAAAAATCTTGCTGTATTTTCGTTCCAATTTTGAAAGAATTCAGGATGAATTATCCAGTCTTACTATATTATTCTTCTTCCTTTGGAGTATTTTTTAAAGTTTTTAGGGTAATTATCATACAAAGGAGCGGGATACATAGATGGCACTGAGGGCCTACTCTTGTATAATTTTTGTATTGTTTTACGCTTTATTATAAAAGTTCAATAAATAATCATATAAATAAAAAGTTAAAAACAATGGTAGTGGCGTTCTTGTTCACACCTGTCTTTCTCATTAACGCTCATATTTGGGACACTATTTTTTCTTGTCTATATTATTATCCTTTGGAAAGTATTTGTCATAAGTATCTTTTACTGAGAATGGACATGAAGCGTATGTTTTGGAGCAATTATTCTGTTTCTTTCGTCCTTCGTCAGCTGCTGTTAGTAAGTCTGAAAACGTCTCATGAATTTCGTCAGGAAGTTTGATGAGCCGTAGGTACCGTAGATAGCTGAAATAAAGTTATCAATTAGTTTATTCAATCAATAAATCCACAACAAAAACACTTCAACATAGTTTTCTCCGTAAGGCTCTATGGCCAGGAGGAAAAATAATAACATTTTATAAATATAATAAATATTAGTTGGTTGTATGTAGTTAAAATGCTTGGTTGGTCCCTAGACATATTTTTTTTAGAGCATTGCTTATTTTGGAAATTCAAAGTCCTGTGAAATCAAAATTTCACGAGGGGAGCAGGAATTCGGTTTTCTACAGACATAAATCAAGTAAAAGTCAAGTATCGCGAGAGAAAAAATTCGTCAAAATCTCCCTAAACAGATGAATAATGCGATAAATTTATGAAAATCGTAACTCTATGAACATTTGGGGAAGAATAGGTAGATATGTGAGCAGTAATGATTGGAGGGTTGTCCGGCGTACTTATGAGAACCTGAAACCATTAATTGTAAGTTGTCAAATCCTCCTGTAAAATTTAAGTTTCTTAAAATTGTTCCATTTTAGTGTTGTGAATTCAGGCTTAACATTGACAAAAATTACTTAAGCTGGGATAGCCAAGACATTTCCTTTGTATTTGTTTTATCTGATATTCATGACTGAAACATTTTCATTCATAGTTCCCTTTAGAAACGAAGAAGTCTGAAAACCGCATTATATAAAGGCATTCCCTAGTGTTATAGACGAAAACATTGGCATTGTTTTGGTTGAGTTGCTGGCTGCCTCTTTCAAAATTCTCTTTAGGCTAACTTCTTTGGCACAAAGTTCTCTGCCAATGTGAGCTACTTTGACTACCCCTTTGCAATCATGCAGTTCAACGAATAAACATAATTGTTGATACTGTTTGACCATTACAGATTCGAAGACTGCTAGTTCAAATAATATTTGAAATAGCTTGTTAATTTCATTCTAATTTCAAACATGTAACATATTTTGTGCTTGGATCCTTTTGCTGTAAAAAGTTTTAACTGCTGCAAATGAAAAAGCGTAGCCTACTATATATTAATCTCCCTTCACTGTTTATAAGCTATTCGGTAATTCATTTAAAATTGTCCTTTTCACCATGTTTATAGTGTCACATTTACCAGATGTTAACTGGGCGATTCACTGAAGTCGAATATCAGGTGAAAAGATAACATGTAGACCTCGAATATTCTCGGCAGCGGAGAGATTAGAATGTTTGAAGTAGATTTGAGGTTTTCGGTTGACAACTTCTTGTGATTTTTAACTCAGTTTCGAGCAGTGTTTCCAATTCTACCGATTTCGGGGATATCCATTGAATCCCCAATCCATTTCCCGAATAAAAAGAAGATACGGAAACTGTTATCGGTAGAAAATCGGTAGATGAGCCTTCTAGTGAATTTCTTTCAAAAATCATCGTCAAGGTTTTGCTGATTATTTGAAAATAAAAGTGGAAACGTTGGTTTCTAGCATCTGTTTTGGCGTCATAACAATCTAAAACAGAAAATTTTTATAGTTTACGTAAAAGAAACGACTGGCAATATCATAAAAAAAAAGAAAAATGTGTCTCCAATGCTGTACCATTGAAATTTAGTAAATTGTCCAATTAGGACAATGAAACTGAAATTGTACAACTGAGTGAATTACCGTGAAGGGGATTCAGGACATCAACACGCATCGATTTCGTCATTATACAAGTGCGTACCCATCGATTGAATCCGAATACTGACCAAGAGACGCCGTGTCAAATTTTTTGTGGAAAGAAGCTAGTAAGAGCCAGGTATATCTCAAGGGAAGAGAAGAAAAACCGCTTGTGCCCTCATATATGTATTGTTTCAGTGAAATCTTTGTCTTTTTGACACAAGTTTAACAATTTGTTTAATTTCAAGACAAAATTGTAATAGGACAAGGGCTAGTCGCAAAGGCGTTTTTGTGTCATAGGAAAGCACCACAATCCTCCGTCAAGTAGGAACCCTACACAGACCTGAATTAGTAGGCTCAATATATAGATCGAGTTTTCGAAACACTTTTTGTTCTAGAAATCTGCTTTGACGACAAATGATCAGAAGTAGCTTCGAGTTTTTTATGTCTCAAATCTAAGGGGTAGTATTTACGAAAGAATTTGAGGGTTAAAACCTTACCCTTACACAGGAGCATAGAGGAGTAAATATCACTTTGATTGGCCATAAGGATTCAAAGATAAGTAGGTTCCAATGTGCTTGATTTATATAACTCCCCCCTCTCACGAAACATAAGTCTTCTTATACTCCACCAAAGATTTGGGGCTAAAAAAATCCACAAATCTCTTATTAGATGTTGGATTTTCCAGGCTATTGGAGAACACATTGAGTGTTTTTTACTTTATCTCTAATTAAATGTAAAGTGGAAAGACCTTGTCACCTTCTGGTATTCCCTACTAAAGGATTTTGCAGATAGTTTATTGAACCAAACATTTTCTGAATCAAGGTAACTAATGATGTGAGGCTATTCAATAAAACAGATCATCTTTTTGGCTTGCATTAAGATAGTTCCTGGGATCCTTCGACCACAGTATAGTCAAATTGGTTTTTCTTTGTCGGATGGTCACGTCTGAAAAAAAAGCGAAGAGGACTTACTTAAAGAGGGATACTACTTTTGAAGCGATGCCACCAATTGTATGTTGATCTTGATGAAGTTCACAAATTAGCTTTTTCTGACATTCTGGATCTGTGATATCGGACTTGTTCCACATCTCTTCCATCATTGCAATATAGTCAAGAATGTTTAGGTTGCCCCAATCAATATCGTCGTTTCGCCTGTGATGAAACATAGAAATGAGCAAAAGGTTTCCTCTTAGAATAGAATGATTCTATCCTGCTAGCTTTAACATTTTAACCAATCTCTATATTTTGGAGCACTGATTTTTCACTTTCTTAGTGGGTTAGATTTACTTCAATACTTATTTGCATACACTAAAATTGTTTGAATTTGAAATTAACGATATACGGATACAATAAGTAAAACTTCAAATAGGGATAAAATCCTTTTAATAGACAATGTTTCGCAAACAGTGATAGAAATTCACAAATACACCAGATATTTTGGTCCCATATGAAGTGACCGTCATCAGTAGTAAAACTGATGTTTTACTACTGTAGTAAAACCGTCATCAGTAGTAAAACTGATGTTCTACTACTGATGACGGTCACTGCATATGTGACCGAAATATCTGGTATTTTTTGTGAATTTCTTATCACTGTTTGTGAAACACTGTCTATTAAAAGGATTTTATCCCTATTTGAACTTTTATTTATTGTATCCGTATACCGTTTAAATTCGAGTTGGCTTACGACCTGAGTCTATTATGGTTCTATATTTATATGTTTCTAATAATACAAAACATCTGCTGACGATATCATAACACTGTTGGAAATGTTTCCTTAGAGCCTTCGACGATTTTGATGTTTCTATGCAATCAGAGCCGTTCAAAAGAGGAGAGTGACTGGGGCAATCTGCACTGGTGCCGTAGACGGGGGGGTCGCGGGGGTTTCCCACTTTGATAAAAATTTTAACTCTGATTTGACCTTTATTTGAGCCAGGAGGGAGAGCTATAATTATTTTTTCCTGTGGGCCACCAGCCCTTGGGACAGCTCTGAGTACAATATAGCAGTTTAGCTATCATTCGATAGCTGAAATTCAGCTGTATCAATCTGCCAAATTACATTTTTTTCCAATTTAGTTTATATATATTTTTCGGCTGAAAAGCACTTTGAAAACAGGCTGTAAAGAAAAAAGCAGGACAATTTTCCTGTATTTTTAATCCAGTTTAGGTCATCCTTTATGAAAAAGTCTAAGAAATACCGTTGTCGTGTTGTCGTGCTGAATGGATAGAAATGAAACTAATGAATCTTGGTACTAGCATACTGATCTTTCATTCACCTGTAAGCTTATCACAAAATCACAGGTTTCACAAGTTGCATAGTGAGCCTAAACCTAAGTTTTAAGTTCCTTATGCGTTTTGTATGTTATTTTTCTGCTGTTCTACGATAATAATACTTCAATGTAAGATAACCATTTGATATCATTCGATAGCTGAAACTTTATCTACCTACCGAAATATATTTTTGAAATTTGCTTTTAATTTGTTTTTTAGATCGAAAAATGCATTGAAAACATGCGAGAAAAGATTAATTTTCCCATTTCTAAGCAAGTTTAGGTCGTACTCTTAGAAAACAAAAGTATTATTATAATTCTGTTTCGGTGAATGTATATATCTGAGAAGAACGAATTCATTTATGTAAGGATCTTGACTTCTAGGTGCAAGTTACAGTTGTTGGCAGATTGGAAAATTGCACATTTTTGACGGAACACAAATCACAGAACAGTGTGAAACGAGCAGTATTTGATTCATCATCTAAAAAAGTAAATAAAAATAAAATAATCTCCCAGCTAGAAACCCAAAATCAGAGTCATAAGTCTGATGACAGATTGCCAAAGATAGCCCTTGTTGGCCAACCGTCTAGGGTCAAACGGAAAGCAGGTCGTCCTCAAATGGGGTGGGAAGGTGTAAGAAAAGATTTAAGAGAGATTGGGACTTCTCGGGAGGGTGTACAGACAGAGGGAGGCTTTGAATGGATTTGGATGGAGTAGGAGTGTCCGTAGCTGTATTGGCCTCAGGCGGTTTGGAGCTGAAGTGAGTTGTTAGTAGTAGTCGAAACCGTATCCAGGGGGTTAAGTGGTTTGAACCCCCTTCTCCTAAATGTTTGCCGACTCGTGAAAATGTAACAAAAATGAATATAACCTAATTTTTAATGCATTTTTTTAAGGTTTTTTGTGCCCCCCCCCCTCCAAAAAAAACTGAATACGGCCCTGGTAGTTGTAGTAGTAGTAGTAGTAGTAGATAAACCTACTTAGCCATTGTGACACCATTATTACAGAGGCAAAGATCCAAGTTCCAAACTTGGAGATTAGGATATGCAGCCAGCTGGAAAATTCATAGCCAAACTCTTAACCTTTTACTTTCACCGGTGGGTTTCCTTTCACTAAACATGAAGAAACTATTTTCTTTTTTTTAACTATTGTATTAGATCTGGTATTTACTCTCTCTCTCTTAGAGTTCATAATTATAAATTTGAAGCTATTCAAGCAAATAGTTTTTAAAGGATAATTAAGTATTTATTAGTAAACATTACTAAAAAAATATTGGTCCCGTTTCGCAACAATATACATCTCATTCATACCATTGTTTTTTTTTCTCTACCGTGGAATGTGCAAAACAATATAAAAAAAAAAATCTGTAATGTATATTTTGTTTAGTAACCATATTCCTTTCAAAATTTTTAGAATTATTTTACCGTTTTTATATTAAAAAAAGGTTCTAAAATTTATTTTATGAGAAGAAATACAAAAGGCCTAGACAAACAGCTTTAAGCATTTATATATTTGAAGGGTACGATTTCTTATACTGCTAACTATTTTATTAATCAAAATCTATAAGAAAATAAATAGAAAACAATGCACATTCAAGCTCCATGTAATTTCCGTTCCATATTTCTCATATGTATTTAAATATTTAGATGGTGCGTGTATGTAATTTATAGGTAAATAACGTAACGACACGTGCAGATATGTGCTCGTAAAGTCTAAGGGAATAACCCTATTATATTGGAGTCAAACAGCAGGTCCACATGAGTGGATCATATGCCAATTGAACAGCTCCATAAGAAATAATGGAGGAAGTAGAGAACGAATATCCATTCCTAATATTGGTTGCATTGTATTAAATATCAAGGGAGGTTGAGGGGGAGGGTCAGAGTTTCTTTACTATTTTTCTGAGTGTGAAGAGCTTTTATTTGAAAATACTTTTATAAAGGGTTTTTATTCGGAACAGCCTAAGTTTCTCATTTATGATTAACGCTCAGTTATTTCCTATCCCCCTTCTCCCTTGGGAGACTCTTGACTATCCATAGTGACTATTAAAAGTAAGAGTTTTGTTTTTGTAAACTGCATTAGAATTTAAAGTAGTGTAGAGAATATTAAAGTATTATGTTTCTGACTGCTGATTATTAATGTTGCATAGAACTAAACGCAGACTAATCACAGAAACAAAAGAGGATATAAGGGATATTTAAAGTAACTTAGATTTTTTCCTGTGGTCTTTGCCCTGAGATAAGGGACTATCTGACGATGAGTGCTTCTCAGGGCAGCTGATATATAGAAGTTATTTTAACATCTCGAAATATTGCGTTATTTGTTATGAAGACAAATGGCATGCTGATTTTGATTTCCAGGCATGATGGCCAAACCCGTAGCACCCTTGATGGTTCCAGGATTTAAACAGAAGCCAAATAATCGGAAAACCTCAGGCAATGGGATTGTAAGGCTTCGGAATGCCTACCTACAAGTTCAAATTGAGTTTCATCTGATTTCTATCTTTGAGAATTTTAAAAGACGGTCTTCATAGTAGAAGTCCTCATTTGACCCAAAATAATTAAGGATGAAGATGGAAATTGGTCATTAATTAAATATCATGTTACCAATCAATATGACTTTAAAGAAATCTATGAAATTTTATCTTGATGGAGATTTTTTAAAACAGGAGAATCGAAAAAGCAAAAGAAACATTCTAATATCCTGTGTATGTAACTATCTAATAACAACTTTATCCGTGCCTTTCGGGCGATCACACTTCCAGTACTATCCACATAACTTTGAATTTTATTAAATTTTTATTAAAACTGGGTTGTAAATTCTTGGTTATTTTTAGATCGTTGCAAAACAAAACATATAGATATGAAGGTAAATTTGAGTGACGAGAAGGTACCCACTACCCACTCAAAAGGTTCAAGGCATAATCTTGCCCTCATAATGGAGAGCCTGTCTTATAGAAAATATGTCATCAGCTGGGGTAAAATCTGTGACCCTTTCCTATAGTTGATAACATTTTGCCAATGGAAGATGACAGATTGCCAAAGATTTTACTTTTTGGATATTAATCCGGAGCCCAGGGGTGGATCTAGGATTTTTTTTTTTGGGAGGGGGGGCGCAAAATAGGTTGATCCGATAAACTTGCGTTAGGAGCAGGTTTAACTAACGCAAACTTGAATTAATTAAGTAAATTACACTACTTTAGACTACGCTAGGAGGGCACCCCCCTCGCCCCCTGGATACACCACTGCAGGGGCCAATTGAAAAGCACATTATCCCAGATTGGAGGGGGACTCATCTTAAAAAGCCATAATAGGGCCTTGAACAGGCTTTTAGGTACTCGCCTAAGCAGGACTAAAGCCATAATTAGGGCTTTAAACACTCGTTAGACTGGCCGTATATCCATTGCTAAACTGTGCGACAAAATGTGACTCGATCTCGCTTCCTAGGAAAATAGTAAAAGCATTGTTACGTTGGCCATTTGGTTTGAATACTAGGAAGAGGTACGCTTTTTAGCTTCTAAATGCTTTAATAAGATTTTAACTTTACGATACCCAAATAAAGTAAGTATAGTTAGGCTTCGTTTAAAAGGTGGATTTCGGTTTTAAGTTGTGCACATCGCTTAGGAAATATTCTTGAAATATTTATTCAAGATTTCCCAACCCCCCTAGATAATTTATGCAATTTTTGTATATTTTTTATTGTTGATACCTATGTCGATATCGTTTGTTTTTAAGATTTGCCTGCAATGGCTCCAATTCTCGAAAACGCGAGAAGGACCCAATAATTTTTTTGACTTTTAATGAAGAGACAAAAAAAGTTTTCCCAATTATAGAGGAGGGGTAATTTCTAACCCCCCCCTCTACCCCCTCAATTCGTGCCCCTGTTCGTAATGGTTTTATACTGCCAACCAACAGAAACAAACTAATGGTTTCTCTGCTTAAGATTATGGAACTAGTTTTAGATTTTACCATTTTACGACGTTTAGTGCATTAAAATATTTCGATATACTGTAAGTTGTTTATGAAATGCAGTCGCGTAGGTTGTTTTAGGGTTTTTTTACTCAAAAATTTTTTGTCGGGGGGGGGGGAGTTACACAAAAAATCCAAAAAACACATAGAAAATTAGTTTATATCCATTTTTGTTACGTTTTACGAGTCAAACGAACATTTCGGGGGGGGGGGTTCAAGCCCCCCTAATCCTACCTGTGGGTACGGCCTTGCGCGTATGTGATGAATAAAGAGGAGAAATTAAATCTTCGTGGAAGAAAAAATACATGTAATTTTACCTGTAAGAAGATCCGCCAGTTCCGTATCCTCCAGTTCCAGATCCATAAGAAGCAATTGCATATGTTGGGCCAGACGAGCCTGAACTTTTGAATTTAGCAGCAACTACCCAATAAAGCAGAAATGCTAGAGCAGCCAACAGTGAGGCCGTGCCAACTAAGGACAAAAGTGGTCCTAACATGGTGCCAAATGTTGATGCATTCAAGGCGCCACTCGGAAGGATAATGAGAAATCTTCCGTTTTCTTCCTCGCTTGTATCATCTAATATGCTTCCTTCATCTGTATTTAAAACTCCAGCAAATGACAAATCAAATAGCAGAAAAATAAAGCAGAGAAATTTCAGCAAAAACATTTGGGTCTATTCCTTAGGGTGCCACTTAATTAGATTTCGTTTCTAAACTGGTATCTTGGAAGGTAATACCTCGTATTTAAATCTTAATTAAATGGTTGAATAAAGTAAAAGAGGGAGACAATGAAGTTAGAACCATGAACATTGTTCTATATTTCACCAGCTTGAGAAAATCACAAAAAAGTAAAAGTGGCAAGATCTTTTTTTATTTTACTATGAAAATCATTAGCCGTTAAAAGTACTTTAGGTAGAATTTATGGTTATTCTATTGTAAATTATTCGAATGATTACGTCCCTCCAGCGTTTGTATAAATCAGGGGAAAAATTGAATTAAATTATTAGGTTTTCGATTTCGTAACTTTCGCAGATTTTTATCGGTTTCTAAATATAATTAAAGGAATTATAAAAGGTGTTTTTATAAGAGATTACAATCACCAAAAGACAATAGTCTTAAGAAAAATTGAAATCTATTTTTGTTAAAGTAACAACAGAAAATACAGAACGATGATGAAGCATCGTAAATAAGAATATCTCAACCGGTGCTCCCAAGAACCCGAGAACAGATGTTCCTAGAGGTCCAATGAGAAATGATAAGCTATGATGAAATCACGTAGAGTTCGAAAAAAAATATAAAAAAGATAAATTGCTAACAGGTTTCTTGAGAAATATATATTATTTTAAAGGATCTGCGTAAACCAAAAACATCGAGAAACGCTGGCCTAAACAGAAAAAGGGGGCTCATTGGAAAAAAACTGTTGTTAGAACAATTACTGAGTGTACAACTGATAATGAAATTGGCGATAGGTTTGGTAGTAGGGGAAGGATCATTCACACACTTTTGGACGAAGGGGTGTAGGGTGTAATTCACACTTAAAATTGTCGAAGGCCTTATGCTTCGCATGCGAGGGAAGGAGTTGAAATATGAATAAAAGAAATGTGAAATAGAGATATGGACAAATTGCATAGGATCTGGAATATGCATATATACTGTATCGACAGTTTAGAGATTGAAAGAGAGTAGTCAGTACGATGGCTTCATGGGGCATGGGGGCCTCAGTTACTGGCACTGAAAGTACAAAAGAGACTGGTAGAACAGTTTGGGAATGTAATGACATGACAAATTTATAGAAAGTCATGCACAAATAATAACAGTATTTCTAATAATTTGGAAGTAATAAAAGGTTTGTTTGGTAATGGGAAATCAGAGACAAGTTTCAAAGGTTTAAAAAAGAACAAGGTTTTTGGTACTAATACTATGGTAAATGAGTTTTTAAAACATAGCGATTATGGATTTAGGGACAATATGCTGAAAATTATATAATAGCTATTACGAATAATATATGTGAACAATATGAACAAATTTCACAGCTTACTGCCCTTTCTCCAGGTGTTATGGGGGTCAAGTCATCCCCAAAGTTATATTTAATGGACCAATCATCTATTCTGAACAAAATGGCTATCAAAATTGTTATCGAACGACTTTGGGGGAATAGGGCAGGGTAGGGGGCTAACTGCCCTTCAAGTTTTTGGGTGACTTAAAAAGGATACTGGAACTTTTAATTTCCGTTTGAATGTGACATCTGCTGATCTTCTAGGAGCATTGGTTGAAGATGATTCCCCTTGTGTCACCTCAATTGCGTAACTTACAGCTTTTTCCCCAGGGACTAAGAAGGGTCATACCATCAGCAAAAGCATAGGTATTGGACCTTTGAACTATTATAAAAAAAATGGTTATCTGAAAATTTTTATCGGAAAAATTTGGGGAGAGGGATGGAGATTAACTGCCCCCCAATATTTTTGGTCACTGAAAATTGGCACTAGAAATTTGAATTTCCGTTTGAATGAGCCCTCTGCCGATCTTCTAGGATCATTGGTTCGATACGATCACCCCTGGGAATCATGCATCCGCGATCCACAAAATGCAAAATTCAGCATTTTTGTAGATAGAAGCTTGAAACCACTACATCAGGTTTTTCTTTTGATACGTTGAATCTTATTGTGTGATTTTTGTTAGGATTTCTTGACTTTTAAGGGGTTTTCTCCTTTTTCGAAAATAAGGCAAATTTTCTCATGATCGTAACTTTTGATGAGTATCACTAAACTTAATGAATATTATATTTTTGAAATCATTATAATAAGCCGATTCTTTTGATGTATCTGTTACGGTGAAAGTCCAAAATCTGGTAAATGTCGACATTCACCGGTGAATGTCACCGACACAAATCACCGGTGAATGTCTAAAATTCCCTTTTCTCTGCTTAGATTCAATTGCCAGTCACCTTTGTCGGTCTTATGCTGGGTTTGAAGATAAAAGGTAAAGTTAGGTTAGGTTGGTTTAGGTTAGGTTAAATTAGGTTATAAATCCCAGAAATGGGTTAAAAAGATAACGTAACCTGTTACCATCAAACCTTGCATAAAACTCAAAAAGCTGACCGGCGTAGCTGGATAAATCCAAGGAGAAAAAAAAAGTAATTTCGGACATTCACCGGTGAATGTCGACATTCTCCAATTTCGCTCTTTCACAGTAACATATTTATGGATATAAAATTTCTGTTTTTTAAAGACTCGGTTAATATTGAGCCATGTTGCTTGTTACAACAGTTCGTTACTACGAACTATTTGAAAGTAGATCATGAAGATCGAATTGTGACTGAACACACATTGCCCTGCTAATCCTCTATTTGAATGCAACTCAGCACACTATTTTTGGCAATTACTTCAGAAATGTGGAAATGTTAGATACGAACTTTAGTTGTAACAGGGAAGTAGAGATGACCCTATTGACACGATCACCACACCATATATGGGCATAGAACCACGTGGTTTATGGTTTTTGTCAGTGAGAATGAAAAAACAGGAATTTGGTCACATTTATGGATGTTTTCATGGATGGTTATGTGTGTTTGTCGATTTATTTGATGTTTTTCATGGATGTTTTATGGATTTTGTCAGTGAGAATGAAAAAACAGGAACTTTCTCACATTTATGTCTGTTTTTATGGATTTTGTCAGTGAGAATGGAAAAACAGGAACTTTCTCACTTTCAGGGATTATTGAGTCATTAATCAAATTGTTTCCAGGGAATGTCTGACAGATGACGTCAAGTTAATTAATGTCATTAATGTATTTCCAAAGAGAATGTTTCCGGGGCAAAGTTTAGATCACACATGACAGATGATGTCATGATTGATTGATTGGCATGAAAGGGGAATTAATTTGTTGTTTCTAAAGAGAATCATTTCCAAGCGAATGTTTTGATCTTAGCGCGCGAATCAGGTTTCTTTGTAATTTCAAATGTGAAAGCACAGGGATGCCAAACAAAAGGAACACGCAGAAATTACGTTTAGGGATTATTTGGGCGAAACCATTTTAGACATTATAGGGAATTATTTCGGCGAAACAGTTAGAGACATTTTAAAAGATGATTTTAGAAGAGGATTTGAGGGTGAAACTCGGTGGTCGTTATAATACACAAGTTCCATTTGAACAGTGTTATGGGGTCCCATACCTTTACCCCAAAGGGTTCCGATCCCCCCACCCCAACCCCGAAGGAAGCCACCGATCCTCAAAGGTCCCCCGGACTCCCAAAGGGCCCCGGCGCCCCAAAGGCCCCTGAGCCCCCATTTTAATACTTTTTTAAGGCTTTATTATATCTTTTCAGAACAAATTATTATTTTAGGGAATTATTTCGGCGAAACGGTTAGAGACATTTTAAAAGATGATTTAAAAGATGATTTTAGAAGAGAATTTGAGGGTAAAACTCTGTGGTCCTTATAATACACAAGTTCCATTTGAACAGTCTTGTGAGGTCCTCTACCCCAACCCCAAAGGCTCCTCATACCCCACCCCAACCCCGAAGGAAGCCCCCCGGTCCCCAAAGGCCCACCGGGCTCCCAAAAGACCACCAGGCTCCCAAAGGGCCCCCCGACCCCCCAAGGCCCTCCCCCGGTCCCCAAAGGTCCACCGGGCTCCCAAAAGACCACCAGGCTCCCAAAGGGCCCCCCGGACCCCCAAAGGCCCTCCACCGGTCCCCAAAGGTCCACCGGGCTCCCAAAGAACCACCCGGCCCTCAAGGGTCCCACAGACCCTCAAAGGCTCTCCCCGAGCCACGTCTTTCCTTGATGTGTGTTGTCTGAAACTTATGATTTGGGATATGTAAATTACTATTTCGGACTTTTCTGAGCTAGATTTCTTAGTCTTTCGTTGGTGTGTGTTGTCTGAAACCTATGATTTGGGATGGATGGATTGCAATTTTTGACTTTTCTGAGCTGGATTTCTGAGCCGTTCATAGGTATGTGCTGTCAGAAAATTATGATTTGGGATGTGTAGTTTGCAAGTTGGACCTTTCAGAGCTATGATTCTTAGTCTCTCATAGGCGTTTGTTGTCTGAAACTTCTAGTTTGGGATGAATAGTTTGCTATTTCAGGCTTTTCTGAGCTAAGGTTTCCTAGTATTTCGTAGGTGAATGTTGTCTGAAACTTATGATTTGGGATATGTAAATTACTATTTCGGGCTTTTCTAAGCTAGATTTTTTAGTCTTTCATTGGTGTGTGTTGTCTGAAACCTATGATTTGGGATGGGTGGATTGCTATTTTTGACTTTTCTGAGCTGGATTTCTTAGCCCTTCATATGTGTGTGCTGTCAGAAAATTATGATTTGGGATTTGTAGTTTGCTTTTTGGACTTTTCAGAGCTAGGATTCTTAGTCCCTCATAGGTGTTTGTTGTCTGAAGCCTATAGTTTGGGATGAGTAGTTGCTATTTCAGGCTTTTCAAAGTCAGATTTCAGAGTATTTCTTAGCAGTGTGTTGTCTGAAACCTATGATTTAGATTGTTTGGGTTGCTATTTTTTTACTTTTCATATCCAGATTTCTTAGTCTTTCGTAGGTGTGTGTTGTCAGAAACCTATGATTTGGATTGTGTGGATTGCTATTTTTTGACTTTTCTGAGCTGGATTTCATAGCCTTTCGTAGGGATGTGTTGACTGAAACCTATGATTTGGGATGAGTGGTTTGCTTTTTGGACTTTTCAGAGCTAGATTTTTTAGCCGTTCATAGGTGAGTGTTGTCTGAAACCTATGATTTGGGGTGGTTAATTTGCTATTTTTGACTTTTCTGAACTAGGTTTCTTAGCCTTTCATAGGTGTGTGTTGTCAGAAAATTATGATTTGGGATGTATAGTTTGCTATTTCAGGCTTTTCTGAGCTAAGGTTTCCTAGTATTTCGTAGGTGAATGGTGTCTGAAACCAATAGTTTGGGATGAGTAGTTTGCTATTTCAGGCTTTTATGAGCTAGGTTTCTTAGCCTTTCGTAGGTGTGTGTTGACTGAAACTTATGATTTGGGATATTTAATTTGCTATTTCCAACTTTTCATAACCAGATTTATTAGTCTTTCGTAGGTGTGGGGTGTCTGAAACCTATGATTTGGGATGTGTGGGTTGCTATTTTTTGACTTTTCTGAGTTGGATTTCTTAGTCTTTCGTAGGTGTGTGTTGACTGAAACCTATGATTTGGGATGGTTAATTTGCTATTTTTGACTTTTCTGAGCTAGATTTCTTAGCCTTTCATAGGTGTGTGCTTTCAGAAAATTAAGATTTGGGAGGTGTAGTTTGCTTTTGGACTTTTTAGAGCTAGGATTCTTAGTCACTCATAGGTGTTTGTTGTCTGAAACTTCGAGTTTGGGATGAGTAGTTGGCTATTTCAGACTTTTCTGAGCTAAGGTTTCTTAGTATTTCCTAGGTGAATGCTGTCTGAAACTTATGATTTGGGATATGTAAATTACTATTTCGGGCTTTTCTGAGTTGGATTTCTTTGTATTTCATAGGTATGTGTTGACTGAAACCTATGATTTGGGATGAGTGGTTTGCCTTTCGGACTTTTCTGAGCTGGATTTCTGAGCCTCTCGTAGGTATGTGTTGACTGAAAACTATGATTTGGGATGTGTAGTTTGCCATTTTTGACTTTTCTGAGCTAGGTTTTTTAGCCTTTCATAGGTATGTATTGTTAGAAAATTATGATTTGGGATGTGTAGTTTGCTATTTCAGGCTTTTCTGAGCTAGATTTCTTAGCCGTTCATAGGTGAGTGTTGTCTGAAACCTATGATTTGGGATATGTAAATTACTATTTCGGGCTTTTCTGAGTTGGATTTCTTAGTCTTTCATAGGTATGTGTTGTCTGAAACCTATGATTTGGAATGTGTGGGTTGCTATTTTTTTACTTTTCCGAGCTAGATTTCTTAGCCGTTCATAGGTGACTGCTGTCTGAAACTTATGATTTGGGATGGTTAATTTGCTATTTCCGGCTTTTATTAGCTAGGTTTCTTAGCCTTTCATAGGTGTGTGTTGTCAGAAAATTATGATTTGGGATGTGTAGTTTGCTATTTGGACTTTTCAGAGCTAGGATTCTTCGTCCATCATAGGTGTTTGTTGTCTGAAACCAATAGTTTGGGATAAGTAGTTTGCTATTTCAGGCTTTTCTGAGCTAGATTTCGTAGCCTTTCATTGGTGTGTGCTTTCAGAAAATTATGATTTTAGATATGTAAATTACTATTTCGGGCTGTTCTGAGTTGGACGCTTCTAAATTTTTCCGTAGAAGATAGGAAAAGTTATACTATGATTGTGATTATTTTCCATGACGATAAAAAGTTTCACTTTAATTCTAAATTTTCTTTAATTCAATTCTGACTTTTCTCAAAGATATGAAACAATTTAAATTTCTTTTCCAAATGTTTTCCCAGAAGAAGAAAAGTTCAACCTCGATTCTGAATTTTCTCAATGAAAGTGAAAGAAGTTATTGATCAATTCTATATACCCAAAATAATATAAATATTTCCACTTCAGTTCAGATTTTTTTCTCAATGAGATGAAGAAATTTAAAGTTCTTTTCCAAATTTTTCATAGAAGATAGGAAAAGTTATACTTTGATCGTGAATATTCGAGTTCTATTCTGAATTTTACCAAAGAACACAATTCAATTCTAATTTCCCGAATAAAAAATTTAAAGTTCAATTCTAAATTTTTCGATGGAAGATAGAAAAAGTAATACCATACTTGTGAATATTTTCACGGAAGATAAAAAGTTCTAGTTCAATTTTAAATTTTCTCAACGAAGTGAAGAAGAATTCAAGTTCTCCTCTGAATTTTACCAAATAACACAATTCAATTCTAATTTCACCAGAGAAAATAAAAATCTTCCACTTCAGTTCCTTATTTCACAAAGACATAAAGAAATTTAAAGTTCAATTCTAAATTTTTCTGTGGAAGATAGAAAAAGTAATAGCATACTTGTGAATATTTTCATGGAAGATAAAAAGTTATACTTCAATTTAAAATTTTCTCAACGAAGTGAAGGAAAGTTCAAGTTCTCTTCTGAATTTTCTCAATGAAAAAGAAATTAGTCATTGATCATTTCTATTTTTCCAAATAATATAAAAATTTTCCACTTTAGTTCAGATCTGGGTCGAAGAGATGAAAAATTTAAAATACTGTTCCAAATTTTTTACTGAAGATAAAAAAGTTCAAGTTCTCTTCGGAATTTTACCAAAGAACACAATTCAATTCTAATTTCTTCCAATATTTCAGATTATACTGACTTTTAAACCTTTCAAAGCCCTGAAATATACTAACCTAACGCTTATTTATTTACGAAATCGTGCAAACTGTTGGTTTTAGAACAATAATTACCTTTCTATATATGACTTAACACTCACTAGAATTGCCACTTATCACTCACGGAGAATGGATTCAAAACAATACTTCTTACATCACATAGTCTAATTGTGTCAAACGAGACATCTTCAATGAAGATTAATTAATTGATACGCTCGATTTTATTTTGAATATAGAAAAGCATTGGTGGGGGTGAGAATTTCTGTAAAACTATCAAAGATTGATCAACTCTGTGATTTCACAGTTCTTGTGTAATCAGAAAGAAAAAAGAAGAAAAATTGATAAAAGATATTTTGAAATATGCCCCAAAATCAGAGCTATTACAACTTAAATGACGCGAGGGGAGGGGGGAATCAGGTTTTAAGAATATCCTGGATATATCATTTTATATTATCTAAGTACTCACAGAAGGAGTCGTCACAGAAACTTTGAAAAGGACTCATTTGATTGGAAATTAAAGTGGCTAGCACTCAATTCACAGGAGGGAGCGTGAAAACTCTTACTTCCAACTGAAAACTTATTTTTTAATTTGATGTTTTACCTTTTTCAAATCATGCCATAAATATCCGTTTGAATAGACCCTCTTATCAGTTTAATTCGATTTGAGTACTGGTTCAATTCGAACAGCAAACATTCTTTCTAGTCTTTAGACTTTTCAAGCATAGTAAACTTGATTACGGTATGTAATTTGTAGGGACTAATTCATTTTAAATATTTGCAATGGGAATAAAAAGTAAATTCTGTGTGGACGTACCAGCTAGCACAGATCCAGATGGGCTGAATTCACATTTTAGAGACAAAAAGTGCACACAAAAAAAAGCAAATATAATAGCAATTTAAAATATCCCCCTCCCCACACTCAAAAATTTCTGGGGGGGGGGCATATTTACATTGTAGTTTGTAAATTTTATTTAGAAAACACATCGAAAAGCCATATCAAGAGCTAAATTTGTGATTTTTTTTTCACTGACAATTCTTTTTTTTTTTTTTTTTTTTTTTTTTTTTTGCCAAGCCTTAGCCTCCCGTAATTGAAAGATATGAATTATAATCAAGGAACATAGTTCATAATATTTTACATATTTTTGGATGGAAAACACACTGAAAAGACATATTATTTGAACTTACATCAAACGTTGGCGGACTTACATTTGAAGAACCTTCCATTACTTTCTATCTTGTCCTATACTTTCTATCTTGTCCTATATTTTCAATCTTGCTATTTTTGACTTTTCTGAGCTAGATTTCTTAGCCTTTCATAGGTGTGTGCTTTCAGAAAATTATGATTTGGGAGGTGTAGTTTGCTTTTGGACTTTTCAGAGCTAGGATTCTTAGTCACTCATAGGTGTTTGTTGTCTGATACTTCGAGTTTGGGATGAGTAGTTGGCTATTTCAGACTTTTCTGAGCTAAGGTTTCTTAGTATTTCCTAGGTAAATGTTGTCTGAAACTTATGATTTGGGATTTGTAAATTACTATTTCGGGCTTTTCTGAGTTGGATTTCTTAGTCTTTCATAGGTGTGTGGTGTCTGAAACCTATGATTTGGGATGAGTGGTTTGCTTTTTGGACTTTTCTGAGCCTTTCGTAGGTGTGTGTGGACTGAAACCTATGATTTGGGATGTGTAGTTTGCTATTTTTGACTTTTCTGAGCTAGGTTTCTTAGCCTTTCATAGGTATGTGTTGTTAGAAAATTATGATTTGGGATGTGTAGTTTGCTATTTCAGGCTTTTCTGAGCTAAGGTTTCCTAGTCCATCATAGGTGTTTGTTGTCTGAAACCAATAGTTTGGGATGAGTAGTTTGCTATTTCAGGCTTTTCTGAGCTAGATTTCTTAGCCGTTCATAGGTGAGTGTTGTCTGAAACCTATGATTTGGGATATGTAAATTACTATTTCGGGCTTTTCTGAGTTGGATTTCTTAGTCTTTCATAGGTATGTGTTGTCTGAAACCTATGATTTGGGATGTGTGGGTTGCTATTTTTTTACTTTTCAGAGCTAGATTTCTTAGCCGTTCATAGGTGAGTGCTGTCTGAAATTTATGATTTGGGATGGTTAATTTGCTATTTCCGGCTTTTATTAGCTAGGTTTCTTAGCCTTTCATAGGTGTGTGTTGTCAGAAAATTATGATTTGGGATGTGTAGTTTACTATTTGGTCTTTTCAGAGCTATGATTCTTAGTACATCATATGTGTTTGTTGTCTGAAACCAATAGTTTGGGATGAGTAGTTTGCTATTTCAGGCTTTTCTGAGCTAGATTTCTTAGCCTTTCATAGGTGTGTGCTTTCAGAAAATTATGATTTGGGATATGTAAATTACTATTTCGGGCTTTTCTGAGTTGGACACTTCTAAATTTTTCCGTAGAAGATAGGAAAAGTTATACTATGATTGTGATTACTTTCCATGAAGATAAAAAGTTTCACTTTAATTCTAAATTTTCTTTAATTTAATTCCGACCTTTCTCAAAGAGATGAAAAAAATTAAAGTTCTGTTCCAAATATTTTTCCGGAAGAAGAAAAGTTCAACTTCGATTCTGAATTTTCTCAATGAAAATGAAATAAGTTATTGATCAAATCTATTTTCCCAAAAGAATATACAAATTTCCACTTCAGTTCAGATTTTTTTCTCAATGAGATGAAGAAATTTAAAGTTCTGTTCCAAATTTTTCATAGAAGATAGGAAAAGTTATACTTTGATCGTGAATATTCGAGTTCTATTCTGAATTTTACCAAAGAACACAATTCAATTCTAATTTCCCGAATAAAAAATTTAAAGTTCAATTCTAAATTTTTCAGTGGAAGATAGAAAAAGTAATACAATACTTGTGAATATTTTCACGGAAGATAAAAAGTTCTAGTTCAATTTTAAATTTTCTCAACGAAGTGAAGAAGAATTCAAGTTTTCTTCTGAATTTTACCAAAGAACACAATTCAATTCTAATTTCACCAGAGAAAATAAAAATCTTCCAATTCAGTTCCTTATTTCACAAAGACATAAAGAAATTTAAAGTTCAATTCTAAATTTTTCGGTGGAAGATAGAAAAAGTAATACCATACTTGTGAATATTTTCATGGAAGATAAAAAGTTCTAGTTCAATTTAAAATTTTCTCAACGAAGTGAAGGTAAGTTCAAGTTCTCTTCTGAATTTTCTCAATGAAAAAGAAATTAGTCATTGATCATTTCTATTTTTCCAAATAATATAAAAATTTTCCACTTTAGTGCAGATCTGGCTCGAAGAGATGAAAAATTTAAAATACTGTTCCAAATTTTTCACTGAAGATAAAAAAGTTCAAGTTCTCTTCGGAATTTTACCAAAGAACACAATTCAATTCTAATTTCTTCCAATATTTCAGATTATACTGACTTTTAAACCTTTCAAAGCCCTGAAATATACTAACCTAACGGTTATTTATTTACGAAATCGTGCAAACTGTTGGTTTTAGAACAATAATTACCTTTCTATATATGACTTAACACTCACTAGAATTGCCACTTATCACTCACGGAGAATGGATTCAAAACAATACTTCTTACATCACATAGTCTAATTGTGTCAAACGAGACATCTTCAATGCAGATTAATTAATTGTTACGTTCGATTTTGTTTTGGACATAGGAAAGCATCGATGGGAGTGAGAATTTCTGTAAAACTATCAAAGATTGATCAACTCTGTTATTTCACACTTATTATTTAATAATAAATAAAAAAGAAGAAAAGTTGATTAGAGATATTTTTAAACATGCCCCAAAATCAGGGCTATTACAACTTAAACGACGCGAGGGGAGGGGGGGCTCAGGTTTTAAGAATATCCTGGATATATCATTTTATTTTATCTAAGTACTCACAGAAGGAGTCGTCACAGAAACTTTGAAAAGGATACATTTGATTGGAAATTAATGTGGCTAGCACCCAATTCACAGGAGGGAGCGTGAAAACTCTTACTTCCAACTGAAAAGTTATTTTTTAATTTGATGTTTTACCTTTTTCAAATCATGCCATAAATATCCGTTTGAATAGACCCTCTCTTATCAGTTTAATTCGATTTGAGTACTGGTTCAATACGAACAGCAAACATTCTTTCTAGTCTTTAGACTTTTCAAGCATAGTAAACTTGATTACGGTATGTAATTTGTAGGGACTAATTCATTTTAAATATTTGCAATGGGAATAAAAAGTAAATTCTGTGTGGACGTACCAGCTACCACAGACCCAGATGGGCTGAATTCACATTTTAGAGTCAAAAAGTGCACACAAAAAAGCAAATATAATAGCAATTTAAAATCTCCCCCTCCCCAAACTCAAAAATTTCTGGGGGGGGGGCATATTTTCATTGTAGTTTGTATATTTTATTTATAAAACACATCGAAAACCCATATCAAGAGCTAAATTTGTGAGTTTTTTTTTCACTGACAATTCCTTTTTTTTTTTTTTTTTTTTTTTTTTTTTTTTGCCAAGCCTTAGCCTCCCGTAATTGAAAGATATGAATTATAATCAAGGAACATAGTTCATAATATTTTACATATTTTTGGATGGAAAACACAAATGAAAAGACATATTATTTGAACTTACATCAAACGTTGGCGGACTTACATTTGAAGAACCTTCCATTACTTTCTATCTTGTCCTATACTTTCTATCTTGTCCTATATTTTCAATCTTGCTATTTTTGACTTTTCTGAGCTAGATTTCTTAGCCTTTCATACGTGTGTGCTTTCAGAAAATTATGATTTGGGAGGTGTAGTTTGCTTTTGGACTTTTCAGAGCTAGGATTCTTAGTCACTCATAGGTGTTTGTTGTCTGAAACTTCGAGTTTGGGATGAGTAGTTGGCTATTTCAGACTTTTCTGAGCTAAGGTTTCTTAGTATTTCCTAGGTAAATGTTGTCTGAAACTTATGATTTGGGATTTGTAAATTACTATTTCGGGCTTTTCTGAGTTGGATTTCTTAGTACTTTATAGGTATGTGTTGACTGAAACCTATAATTTGGGAAGAGTGGTTTGCAATTTGGACTTTTCTGAGCTGGATTTATGAGCCTTTCCTAGGTATGTGTTGACTAAAACCTATGATTTGGGATGTGTAGTTTGCCATTTTTGACTTTTCTGAGCTAGGTTTCTTAGCCTTTCATAGGTATGTGTTGTTAGAAAATTATGATTTGGGATGTGTAGTTTGCTATTTCAGGCTTTTCTGAGCTAAGGTTTCCTAGTCCATCATAGGTGTTTGTTGTCTGAAACCAATAGTTTGGGATGAGTAGTTTGCTATTTCAGGCTTTTCTGAGCTAGGTTTCTTAGCCTTTCATAGGTGTTTGTTGTCTGAAACCTATGATTTGGGAATATGTAAATATCTATTTCGGTCTTTTCCTAGTTTGATTTATTAGTCTTTCATTGGGTTGTGTTGTCTGAAACCTATGATTTGGGATGTGTGGGTTGCTATTTTTTTACTTTTCCGAGCTGGATTTCTTAGCCGTTCATAGGTGAGTGGTGTCTGAAATTTATGATTTGGGATGGTTAATTTGCTATTTCCGGCTTTTATTAGCTAGGTTTCTTAGCCTTTCATAGGTGTGTGTTGTCAGAAAATTATGATTTGGGATTTGTAGTTTGCTTTTTGGACTTTTCAGAGCTAGGATTCTTAGTCCATCATATGTGTTTGTTGTCTCAAATCTTTAGTTCGGGATATGCAGTTTACTGTTTTTGGCTTTTCGAAGTTAGATATCTTAGGCTGTCATTTTTTTGTTCTTTAGGTAATCATTATTTGAGTTATGTAAAATATTATTTCGGGTTTTTCTGATTAGGATACTTCTAATATTTTTCGTAGAAGATAGGAAAAGTTATACTATGATTGTGATTATTTTCCATGAAGATAAAAAGTTTCACTTTAATTCTAAATTTTCTTTAATTTAATTCCGACCTTTCTCAAAGAGATGAAAAAAATTAAAGTTCTGTTCCAAATATTTTTCCGGAAGAAGAAAAGTTCAACTTCGATTCTGAATTTTCTCAATGAAAATGAAATAAGTTATTGATCAAATCTATTTTCCCAAAATAACATAAAAATTTCCACTTCAGTTCAGATTTTTTTCTCAAAGAGATGAAGGAATTTAAAGTTCTGTTCCAAATTTTTCATAGAAGATAGGAAAAGTTATACTTTGATCGTGAATATTCGAGTTCTATTCTGAATTTTACCAAAGAACACAATTCAATTCTAATTTCCCGAATAAAAAATTTAAAGTTCAATTCTAAATTTTTCGGTGGAAGATAGAAAAAGTAATACCATACTTGTGAATATTTTCAGGGAAGATAAAAAGTTCTAGTTCAATTTTAAATTTTCTCAACGAAGTGAAGAAGAATTCAAGTTCTCTTCTGAATTTTACCAAAGAACACAATTCAATTCTAATTTCACCATAGAAAATAAAAATCTTCCACTTCAGTTCCTTATTTCACAAAGACATAAAGAAATTTAAAGTTCAATTCTAAATTTGTCTGTGGAAGATAAAAAAAGTAATACCATACTTGTGAATATTTTCATGGAAGATAAAAAGTTCTAGTTCAATTTAAAATTTTCTCAACGAAGTGAAGGAAAGTTCAAGTTCTCTTCTGAATTTTCTCAATGAAAAAGAAATTAGTCATTGATCATTTCTATTTTTCCAAATAATATAAAAATTTTCCACTTTAGTGCAGATCTGGCTCGAAGAGATGAAAAATTTAAAATACTGTTCCAAATTTTTCACTGAAGATAAAAAAGTTCAAGTTCTCTTCGGAATTTTACCAAAGAACACAATTCAATTCTAATTTCTTCCAATATTTCAGACTATACTGACTTTTAAACCTTTCAAAGGCCTGAAATATACTAACCTAACGGTTATTTATTTACGAAATCGTGCAAACTGTTGGTTTTAGAACAATAATTACCTTTCTATATATCACTTAACACTCACTAGAATTGCCACTTATCACTCACGGAGAATGGATTCAAAACAATACTTCTTACATCACATAGTCTAATTGTGTCAAACGAGACATCTTCAATGCAGATTAATTAATTGTTACGTTCGATTTTGTTTTGGATATAGTAAAGCATCGGTGGGAGTGAGAATTTCTGTAAAACTATCAAAGATTGATCAACTCTGTGATTTCACACTTCTTGTGTAATCAGAAAGAAAAAAGAAGAAAATTGATAAAAGATATTTTGAAATATGCCCCAAAATCAGAGCTATTACAACTTAAATGACGCGAGGGGAGGGGGAATCAGGTTTTAAGAATATCCAGGATATATCATTTTATATTATCTAAGTACTCACAGAAGGAGTCGTCACATAAACTTTGAAAAGGAGTCATTTGATTGGAAATTAAAGTGGCTAGCACCCAATTCACAGGAGGGAGCGTGAAAACTCTTTCTTCCAACTGAAAACTTATTTTTTAATTTGATGTTTTACCTTTTTCAAATCATGCCATAAATATCCGTTTGAATAGACCCTCTCTTATCAGTTTAATTCGATTTGAGTACTGGTTCAATTCGAACAGCAAACATTCTTTCTAGTCTTTAGACTTTTCAAGCATAGTAAACTTGATTACGGTATGTAATTTGTAGGGACTAATTCATTTTAAATATTTGCAATTGGAATAAAAAGCAAATTCTGTGTGGACGTACCAGCTACCACAGACCCAGATGGGCTGAATTCACATTTTAGAGTCAAAAAGTGCACACAAAAAAGCAAATATAATAGCAATTTAAAATCTCCCCCTCCCAAAACTCAAAAATTTCTGGGGGGGGGGGGCATATTTTCATTGTATTTTGTATATTTTCTTTATAAAACACATCGAAAACCCATATCAAGAGCTAAATTTTTGAATTTTTTTTTAACTGAAAATTCCTTTTTTTTTTTTTTTTTTTTTTTTTTTTTTTTTTTGCCAAGCCTTAACCTCCCGTAATTGAAAGATATGAATTATAATCAAGGAACATAGTTCATAATTTTTTAAATATTTTTTGTTAGAACACACACTGAAAAGACATATTATTTGAACTTGCATCAAGCTTTGGTGGGCTTATATTTGAAGAGCCTTCCATTTTTTTTTATCTTGTCCTTTATTTCAGCATATACTGACTTTTAAACCTTACAAATCCCTAAAATATACTAACCCAACGGTTATTTATTTACGAAATCGTGTAAACTGTTGATTTTAGAACAATAATTACCTTTCTATGTATCACTTAACACTCACTAGAATTGCCAATTATCACTCACGGAGAATGGATTCAAAACAATACTTCTTACATCACATAGTCTATTTGCGTCAAACGAGACATCTTCAATGCAGATTAATTAATTGTTACGTTCGATTTTGTTTTGGATATAGGAAAGCATCGGTGGGAGTGAGAATTTCTGTAAAACTATCAAAGATTGATCAACTCTGTGATTTCACACTTCTTGTGTAATCAGAAAGAAAAAATAAGAAAAATTGATAAAAGATATTTTGAAATATGCCCCAAAATCAGAGCTATTACAACTTAAATGACGCGCGGGGCGGGGGGGATCAGGTTTTAAGAATATCCTGGATATATCATTTTTATATTATCTAAGTACTCACAGAAGGAGTCGTCACAGAAACTTTGAAAAGGGCTCATTTGATTGGAAATTAAAGTGGCTAGCACCCAATTCACAGGAGGGGCCGTGAAAACTATGGTTTCTAGCTTTGATATGCAAGACTAGAAAGAAAAGTTCTTAGGTGTGGGGCTGCCCCCCGCCTCAACCCTCGCTCTTGAAATCCCCCCCCCAACTCAACTTTTCCAGAGGATTTCAAATCCCCCCCCCCTCCAAACTCAAAAATTTCTAGGAACGTATTTTCATCATATTTAAATATTTACCTACGTACGCATCACTTAGGTTAGATTAGATTAGGTGAGAGACAAGCAAAAAGTTAGGTGTATGGTTAGGTTAGGTTAGATTATGTTAGGTTAGGTTAATTTAGGTTAGACTAGGTTAGCCTACGTACGCGGGGCTGCCCCCTGCCTCAACCCTTGCTCTTGAAATCCCCCCCCCCCAACTCAACTTTTACAGAGGATTTCAAAATCCCCCCCCCCTCCAAACTCAAAATTTCTAGGAACGTATTTTCATCATATTTAAATATTTACCTACGTACGCATCACTTAGGTTAGATTAGATTAGGCGAGAGACAGGCAAAAAGTTAGGTGTATGGTTAGGTTAGGTTAGATTATGTTAGGTCAGGTTAATTTAGGTTAGGCTAGGTTAGCCTACGTACGCGCGCGTGCGTAGTCGGAAAATGCCACGTCGAAAAATGCTTTCGTCGGAAGCATGCCTCGTCGGAAAATGCTTTGTTAAAAAGGGGACAAAGAAATGACCCAGCAAACTATCGACCAATTTCCATCTCATTATTATGTAGTGCGATAATATGGGGCGTTGAAGGGGCTTCATTATCAATCATTGATAAGGATCACTTGTCAATTAACATTTTTTTGAAGATTATTCTTTTTCAAGATGTGGGGACTTACGATTGCTAGCCTCATTTTAAAGTTTGGTTTAGCTTATATTCGTGCTTGTAAGGCCTCTACTCTTTTTTGTCTGCTCTTTCGTCTTTTTTTTTTTTTGCAAGCTGTGTATCCTCAGTGGAGGGCCTCTAGGTAAATTTATAGTTGCTTTCTATTTTGATGTTGTGGAAATTCTTGAATTTGTGCTATAATATTAGCCATGACTCTTTGTGTTCAGACGTTTCATTATTTCTTTTTGTTTCATGTCTGCCTAAAATGAAAGGGCTTGTGCATTGTTTTGTTAAGTACTTTACAAAGATAACATAATGTTATCTTTGAAAAATCTTTGCTCTCTCGTCTCATTGCTTTTCCGAATCCTAAACATTTCTTTTATGAATTTCAGTTTGGTTTTCGAATGAAACACTCAGAGAGCATGCGTGGGCTGCTATTTTGATTTTTCTTATGTTTTGTGTTTGATTCTCGATTAACTCCTGCTTCTCTATTCCTGGATATTTGAGTCTTTAATCCATGAAATTATTTTGACAAAGCTGTCTGATTTTAAGACAAGGCGAAATGTATTTTCTTTGTTTAAGTCTTATTTCAGTGGTATATTAATTCATATTGATCTGCTTGTTCGTTTACCGTTAGGGGTGAACTATGACGTCCCTCAGGGGTCAGTTTTAAGGCTTGTACTATGTTTAGTTTGTGTAAATGATCCTTTCATGAGGTAAAAGCCGAAACAAACATATAAGTGGCTTTAGAGCTTGTTATCCTAATCTTTCTCGTGTCCATCTTGGCAACCATAAGCCGTTTTGGAAATTCAAAAGAGCCGACTGGAACGCTTCCTTTTGATTCCTTAAAGTTCGGTTCTTCTTTCGTTAGATGTTATACTGACCAGGAACCCATTCCCCCACTCCAGAGAGGACAGATTGCGATTACGATTTCGATTAAGCGCAGCTTGAGCGCTTACTCCTATTTTGCACCAAGTTAAGTTGAGATCCGACAACCTATTCTGTTAGATGTTGTAATTTCAAAAATTAGTCTCTCACCTTTCCGTCCCTCACGGAGGTTGGGTCAGGTAGTGAATCTCAGAAAGGGACTTTAGGGCACTTGCTCTTACTTACCGACATTTTCGTCAAGGCCTATCTATCCTCTCTAGTAGAGAGGATAGTTCCTATGGCAAGAATTTAGGAAGCACTCCTCCCCAGTCCCGTGTCCCATGCAGGGATCGGATAGCGTAAAAACAACCTAAAGGTAAAACTAGAACGCTTTCTAGTTGTACTTTCTATCAATTTTGGTTGAGGATAGCCTCTTCTTGTAGATTTGCAAATGACCAGATACTGGAATCCTCTTCCTATCCCCATCTCTGATTCGGATCATGGTTAGACTTGCTTCAATCTACTTCTAGGGGTAAGACTGATACAGTTAATTTCAAAAAATTCAATCAAAATAGAAAATTTTCAATAAAAAAAAATTAGAGCATGTAATTTACAGATTGATTTTTTTTCCAAATTATTTCATGCAAAATTGGAAGAGACAGAAGGTTTTCTTATCTCAGGATTCAAACAGCTAACGTCATTCTCTTTGCTAGTCCGACGTTAAATATTTCATAAAAAATTTCTTTCTAAGCTACGACAGTTTTCATTTTACTTCTAGTTTACACAGGTTAAAAAGAAAATGATGTCTATTCTCGTCTCTATGACCACAGGAAATTTTGCATCCTTAGGGTTTTTGTTTTCTATATTTTACCTTCACCATGCCATTTTTTTGTTTACCATACCAGGTCGTAGTGTGCATGTATAAGACTTGAACGGAGGTTGCATAATACGATCAAACACTCTATATTATGGACCCATAAAGCGACCAAACACGTTACATTTTGGAACTAGATATTCAAGGAAGATATCGTATAATGCGACCAAACAGGTTTCTGAGGCAGCACCCATTTTCTGGAGACAAAACTTGTAAAAACAGATTAATAGCCTCTAGCTTAAAAGGTATCTTGCATCTTTTCAGGTTTGCTTAAGAATACGTGGCGGCTAATTACAGAACGAGGAAAGTAATGCAGGCAGAATTGTTTTAACTTGTAACATTACGACGAATATAGGTTTGTAGCCAAGAAGAGAATAATACGAGAATTATTTTAACTGGATTCTATGAAAGTGGTAAAAAGGATTCAATTTGCGTAAAGCTATCTCAATTTGTGAAAAAGGTATTCCATTTGGATAACTCTGCTCTGAATGATATTAATTAGTGATTGAATAATAGAGGTGAAACAGAGCTCGAGAAATAGTTTAATTGGATTGTATGAAAGTGCTAAAAGGGCTAAACTGCTTACTAGTTAAGGTAAGCCCGAGGGCGTGGTAAGTCTTATGCAATGTAACATAAATATTAAAATGCCATCATATGTATCACTCTATGGATATGGTTAGCAATAAGAAGAAGATCTTGCGACTTTACCTGGCCACACTCCTTGCCTGTGTTCTGTATAATACACAAGTACATAATGATGGATGGGGGCAACGTATAATATTCTTTAGCAATGGAGCATGCAAAAAAACGGAAAGTAATAGAGTCATCGGTGTCAAGAGAACATTATGACTTGGCCTAGCTTTACTTCTCGACTGTGTTCTGTATAATACGCAAGTAACATTTTTAGCAGTATTGCCAATATAAAATATGCTTTAACATTGTAGTATACTAAAAAGTTGATACTAATAAAGATGTAGATGCCAAGAAAAGAATTTTAATAAAGAAATTCAGAACAATCCTTAGAAATCCTTAGAAATCAACTAGTGAGATGATTATGGGTTTGAACCATCAAGGACCGCAACCACCAATGACCCTAACCCGCAAGGACCTCTACCTCCAAGGGTCCTCTATCACCAACCTCCAAGGGTCCCCCCTCCATCCAGCTTTTTGGGCCCATCCCCCCATTTTTTATATTTTTTTTGAAGTTTTGTTTTTGAACTTTTTTTTATTTTTTTTTACCATGATAATTTTTTTCAACTTTTTTTACTTGTCTTAGAATGACATGAAGCATACTTAAAACATAATAAATTCAAATTTATTATTTTCTGAATTCAAAATGAGAATGATATAGATATTTTAGTAGTGACTTTTATTATTAGAAAATAATGTTTGTAGTAGCACTTTTTTTGGACTTAATTTTTTTGGACTTGGAAAAAACTATTCAACTTTTTTTTAATCTTAAGATGACATGAAATATGCTTGTGGTTGTACCAATTGTACTCTATGCTTACTCTTAGACACGACGCGGATTTCCCAGTGGTACTCTATGGGTACTGATCGAGACTACCTTGTTTATTATGCGTATTAAATCAGTGGTTTTCTCACATTGTCAGGATAAACACTTGCATCAAATTAAAAAAATTTGAAAATGAATTATTCCAAGAAAGTGGGTAAACATAATAGAGTTGTCGTAGCAATGAATGTTGATAAAGATATTTGAACTACGAAAGAAGCTCTAGAGGTAACACTATTGGGAATGTATGTGTGTATTGTAATGACAGTGAGAGATTAGATTTCTTTGGAGTACCGAAACCATTCAACAGCATTCGTGGTGGATTTGCGAGAATATTATTCCCAGAGATGATCGTATTCAATGAGAATGCAAGCCTGAACCAGATAGTTGATGAAGAGGGGCAACTTCTTTCCCATAGTGCGGGAAACGCGTTTTCTGTTGGTACTCTATCACCACCGTTCTGGCATTAGCATTAAAATGAAATCAAAGAGAAAAAGAAAGGAATACTTCTCCACCAATATTAAAAATCATTTCTTATATGTATGACAAAATTGTCAGCTATGTAAAAATAAGGCGGCAATAGACAATGAAATCGAAAGCAAAATAAAAATGTCATTGGTAGATATTATCACTAATGAATATAAAGATGAATCGATGGAAGATAAAGCGCAAGTGAACGTTATTACTACTATTGATCATGTAATCAATCAACCTAATAATACCAAAGATGAAACGCATATTGAACCTGTAGATGACACCCCAGTAAAAAAAGTACAAGACTCAAAATTAAATAATGATTATTCTCCTAAATACGAACTAAGAGGAGAGAGTAACTATAGTACCAAGAGAGAACATGCTGATTTATTTTATGGAACAGATTCAAAATGCCCAAAGTTGTTCAATGATGTTAATAATGTATAATAATATATGAAAAATATTTTTAAATTACTATTCTACATGTCATTATTTCACTAAAAATATATAGTACATTACTTTGTTATGCGATCATTAGTTTTAGGGTAAGATGATGAAAATCGGCGCTGATTTTTTTAATCGGCACCGAGAACTAGAAAATTTTTCAAGCTCTAATCGACGCCGATTTCTTTTAAAATCGGCACTGATTTGGAAATCAGTTCCCAAAATCAGATACGTGTGCCCAGCCCTTTAGCTACATCAGTTCCTTCTTCTACTTGTAAGACAAATGAGGCAAGATTATTTATAAAAACTAGACATAGCACAGGCCTTAAAACTAATCCCTGAGAGACGTCATAGTTCACCCCTAAAGATAAGCGTAAAAGCAGATAAATATGGATTAATCTAGCCTTAAACAAAGAAAATATATTTCACCTTGCCTTAAAGTGAGCCAGCTTTGTCAAAACAATTTCATGGGTTAGAGACTCAAGTGTCCAGGAATAGAGCAGCAGGAGTTAATCAAGAATTAAACAAAAAACATAAAAAAAAATAAATCAAAATAGCAGCCCACGCATGCTCTTCTGAGTGCTTCATTCAAAAACCAAACTGAAATTCATAAATGAAATGTTTAGGATTTGGAAAAGCAATGAGAAGCGAGAGCAAAGATTTTTCAAAGGTAACATCATGTTATCTTTGTAAAGTACTTATGCAAACAATGCATACGCTCTTTTATTTTAGGCAGACATGAAACAAAAAAGAAAAGCATGAAACGTCTGAACACAAAGAGTCATGGCTAATATTATACCACAAATTCAAGAATTTCCACAGCATCAAAATAGAAAGCAACTATAAATTTACCTATAGGACCTCCACTGAGGATAAACAGCTGCAAAAAAAAGAAGACGAAAGAGCAGAGAACAAAGAATAGAGACCTTCCGAACGTGAATACAATCTAAACCAAACTTCAAAATGATACTAACAATTGTTAACTCACCACATCTTGACTAAGAATAATCTTCAAAAACAAATTTCATTGACAAGTGATTCTTATCAATGATTGCTAATGAATCCCCTCCAACGCCCCATTTTGTCGTACTACATAACAATAAGATGGAAATTGGTCGATAGTTTGCTGGTTCATTTCTTTGTCCCCTTTGTAAAAAAAGCAATTTTCAAGGAGGCTTGAGAGCTTTCCGAAAATTCAACGTTCTAATGAAATACTGACAAGTTTTGTTAGGGGAAAAATTAATTGAGAAAAATGGTTTTAACAACCTTAGTAACAAAAGAATCGGGCCCAAATGACGACGAGGTTTTCAAGACGTTAACAATCACAGTAATTACCCTGTCTGATATCAGCTCTAGAAACATAGACTTAAAGCAAGATATCCTAAGGTAACATCTAAAATAATATAGTTGCTGTTAGGCTTAATGGTCGTATATAATATTTTCAAACTTTTAAAATAAATGTCGACGAACGGTTTGCTGAGCTGCATTCAAAGGGATGATCAGTAGGGAACTGTTTGTTCAATAATAGTCCAGTTCTCCTGATCTATATCATGCTGCTAATCTTCTCTTTATGAATAGCTTAGAAAACAGCTTATGGCAATTATTTCTGAAGTGAGAAATCGTCAGATTCAGGGAACAAACAAAATCACTTGGTAACTTCTAACATTTCTTTACAATGAGAAATATATCGTCCCTGTTACAACTAAAGGTCACGTCTGACTTTTCAAACTTCTCAAATAACATCTTCTGACTGTAAAACTTCTGAATAGACTTCTGAAGTACAAAGTCGTTGGATTCAGGGAACAAAAAAATCACTGGGTAAGTTTTGACATTTCTTTACAGTGAGAAACATATCGTCCCTCTTACAACTAAAGGTCGTATCTGACATTTTCACATTTCTGAAGTGATTGCCAAAAATAGCGTGCTGAGTTGCATTCAAATGAAGTATCATCAGGGCAATATTTGTTAAGTCACAATTCGATCTTCATGATCTATTTTCAAATTGTTCGTAGTAACAAACTGTTGTACGAAGCAACGTGGCTCAATAGTAACCGAATCTTTAAAACACGTAATTTGTATATCCATAAATATGTTACTGTGAAAGAGCGAAATTGGAGAATGTCGACATTCACCGGTGAATGTCCGAAATTACTTTTTTTTTTCTCCTTGGATTTATCCAGCTACGCCGGTCAGCTTTTTGAGTTTTATGCAAGGTTTGATGGTAACAGGTTACGTTAGGTTTTTAACCCATTTCTGGGATTTGTGAGCTGATTTAACCTAACATAAACCAATATAACCTGGCTTTAACGTTTACCTTCAAACCATGCATAAGACTGACAAAGATGACCGACAAAGCTGACTGAAACTAAGCAGAGAAAAGGGAATTTCAGACATTCACTGGTGAATGTCGACATTTACCAGATTTCAGTCTTTAACCGTAACAAATACATCAAACGAATCGGCTTATTATGCTGATTCCAAATATATAATTATCATTAACTTTAGTGCTACCCATCAAAAGCTACGCGCCTGAGAAAGTTTGCCTGATTTTCGAAAAAGGGGGAAAACCCCTAAAAATAAAGGAATTAAAGATATCAAGTATTTCGTGCTGGGGCACGATTAAATGGCAGGAGTAAAGATCCCATTGAGGGATCTTAACGAAAGTCCCATCATCAGATTCAGTGTATTGAAGAACCATACTGTAGAGTTTTCAAGCTCCCATCTGAAAATATGTGTATTTTTGCATTTTTGGCCAAAAGTAAAATTACGGATGCCTGTTTATTTATTTGTATTTTTTTTTGTTTTCCCAAGGGGTGACTGCATCAAACCAATAGTCCAAGAATATGGAAAAGGGCTCATTGAAATTAAAAGTTCTAGTACCCTTTTTAAGTGACCAAAAAGGTTGGACGGCAACTAGCCCCCCTCCCACCCCTCTTTTTCCTCAAAGTTCTCCGATCAAAACTTTGAAAGAGTCATATTATTGAGATAGTGCAAAGGCGCAATAACTATGCCTTTGGAGGTAACAATGAGTTACATGACCCCCCACGGTCCCTGAGGAAAGCTATTTGACTTATAAATTTTGACATTGTTTACGTATGGTATTTGTTATTGAGAAGTATGCATACATTTTTTGGGTAGGGGGTGGTAGTGAATTTTTTGATTGGAGCATTTTCCAAGGAGAAAATTTTTCACTGGCGAGAAGTCTCCAGGAGGTTAACTTTCCAGGGGAAATTGTACACTGGGAGAGAATTCCTGAATTTTCCAGAATTCCATTTCTTTTTATTAGTCTTGCTTTCACTTTGTGTCTATGTATGTATGTGTGTGTTCACTTTGTGTGTGTGTGTGTGTGTGTGTGTGTGTGTGTGTGTGTGTGTGTGTGTGTGTGTGTGTGTGTGTGTGTGTGTATGTGTGTGTTTGTGTTTCTGTGTGTGTGTATGTGTGTGTCTGTGTGTGTGTGTGTGTGTGTGTGTGTGTGTGTGTGTGTGTGTGTGTGTGTGTGTGTGTGTGTGTGTGTGTGTGTGTGTGTGTGTGTGTGTGTGTGTGTGTGTGTGTGTGTGTGTGTGTGTGTGTGTCTGTTTGTGTGTGTGTGTGTGTGTGTGTGTGTGTCTGTCTGTGTGTGTGTGTGTGTGTGTGTGTGTGTGTGTGTGTGTGTGTCTGTGTGTGTGTCTGTGTCTGTGTCTGTGTCTTTGTGTGTGTGTGTGTCTGTGTGTGTCTGTGTTTGTGTGTTGTGTGTCTGTGTGTTTTTGTCGTGAATTTTTTTTCTTGGAGGATTTTCCAAGGAGAAAATTTTTCACTGGAGAGAAGTCTCCAGGAGGTGAACTTTCCAGGGAAATGTACACTGGGAGAGAATTCCTGAATTTTCCAGAATTCCATTTCTTTTTATTAGTCTTGCTTTCACTTTGTGTCTATGTGTGTGTGTGTGTGTGTGTGTGTGTGTGTGTGTGTGTGTGTGTGTGTGTGTGTGTGTGTGTGTGTGTGTGTGTGTGTGTGTGTGTGTGTGTGTGTGTGTGTGTGTGTGTGTGTGTGTGTGTGTGTGTGTGTGTGTGTGTGTGTGTGTGTGTGTGTGTGTGTGTGTGTGTGTGTGTGTGTGTGTGTGTGTGTGTGTGTGTGTGTGTGTGTGTGTGTGTGTGTGTGTGTGTGTGTGTGTGTGTGTGTGTGTGTGTGTGTGTGTGTGTGTGTGTGTGTGTGTGTGTGTGTGTGTGTGTGTGTGTGTGTGTGTGTGTGTGTGTGTGTGTGTGTGTGTGTGTGTGTGTGTGTGTGTGTGTGTGTGTGTGTGTGTGTGTGTGTGTGTGTGTGTGTGTGTGTGTGTGTGTGTGTGTGTGTGTGTGTGTGTGTGTGTGTGTGTGTGTGTGTGTGTGTGTGTGTGTGTGTGTGTGTGTGTGTGTGTGTGTGTGTGTGTGTGTGTGTGTGTGTGTGTGTGTGTGTGTGTGTGTGTGTGTGTGTGTGTGTGTGTGTGTGTGTGTGTGTGTGTGTGTGTGTGTGTGTGTGTGTGTGTGTGTGTGTGTGTGTGTGTGTGTGTGTGTGTGTGTGTGTGTGTGTGTGTGTGTGTGTGTGTGTGTGTGTGTGTGTGTGTGTGTGTGTGTGTGTGTGTGTGTGTGTGTGTGTGTGTGTGTGTGTGTGTGTGTGTGTGTGTGTGTGTGTGTGTGTGTGTGTGTGTGTGTGTGTGTCTGTGTGTATCTGTGTTTGTGTTTGTGTGTCTGTGTCTGTGTGTTTTTGTCTTTCTAAGCAATCATTGCCAGAACAATGAAGCCTGACAAATTCATAAAAAACAAGAACAAACTGTAGAAATCAGGGGTAACCATAGAAATCAAGACCACCGTAGAGATCAAGGGCAAAGTGCAGAAATAGCGGTCAACCTGTAAAATCGTTACCAAAACAAAGAAAGCCCGAGAAATTCATAAGAAACAAATCAAGAGCAATCAGTAGAATTCAGGTAACATGCACTAATGAAATTTAGCTCTAAATTAGCTCTAATATCTGTTTGTCCTCTGAAAATAATTGCTAAGGAGGGAGGGAGGGCATCCGTAGAACTCCAACTTCAGAGTCTTGCATTAAAGGTCGTTTTAACTAGAGTTGTAATTTATCGTCAATTTCAACTCTATTTTTAACTCTAAGTCAAAATTGCCCTCAGTTGTTTGTGAAAAAAGTGTCACAGCGTCATTCCGCCCTGGCTCATAAGTATACTTTTTAACAGTTTCAGGGTACCTTTTAACAGGGTGTCTACTTGTCTCGCAAAATGAGTCACTTACCTTCCAACCTCTCCCAATTGCTTAAGATGTGCACCGCTGTTATTACGCAGAACCCACGTGTGTGCCATGCACGGGGATTCCTCTATGGGGTCCTATAGTCTAGCTTGTTAGACAGGATGGCTTCATCCATATTAGACCTGGTCACGGAAATCCTGGGGATCTTCCAGAAAAACAATGTACCAGAAATGAGTAGAATCATGCCAATACAGAATAAATGCTAGAACGCCTGGAATCCCGGGTGGCCTGTCAGGGTTGGGAATCTTGCCAGCTGAGTGCTAAAAACAGGGATGCTGTCGAGTCAGCAGGCATGTCTTTAGAGTCCTAAGGGAAAAGAGGGGGCATTCATTTACAATCCTATGTTAATTCCCTATTATTGCTACTTTTAAATTATCTCGAGCAAGACCATTCTTATTTTAACCTCCTTTATCTCCAAGCCGAAGTCCAGATTCCGTCCCCAGAACGAGTAGACACTGACCGAACTCCCCCGCACGTGGGATAGGTAGGAACAACAATTTCTCAAAATAGATTTTCCCATTTGCACGTTTTGATATTTTTTCTGAAAAATTCTCTCTGGGTTGCATTAGGGCTGAGACAAAGGGAGGTTATGAAAAACTCGGGGTTTTATTGAAGATGGGTCCAGTTAAAGGGGCTCAGTTGCACGGTTATAAAGACGGGCTTGGCTTGCGAAAACATGAACGAATGGATTTCATGCGTGATTTTAAACATTCAAATACCTGAAAAATGTCTTAGGAATGAAGATGGGGGTGTCAGAGAGTGCCAGGGTTTTCATTTCCAAGGACTCATATACTCTAGAGCTTAAAGATAAGGTGGAAGGTGCTAAATAAATTTTCGGTACAAGGGAACTGAAATCTAGCAATTACTCAAAAACACTGTAGTTTCGTTAATGGTTCTCAGAAATAGCTCAATAATGCCTAAAAAATTGCATGTAATATCAAGCTCCTCTCCTTTGTAAGTACTTGCCTGGATCCCATCACGTTTCTATAATCTGGGAATCTTTTGCATATATTACGATAAGCCTTTTTCACCCTTTATTTTTTGTTTGTCGTGTTTTAACTGTTTTTTTCCGTGTTTTTAATATTGCTTGTGATTTTGTTTGAAACGATAAAGCTTTTATTTACACAGTCTGTGTTTTTAAGGTTTATTATTTAGCACAAGTAAAGCATGCATCTTCCTTTGTCACTATACATACCTTGCTAGCAAATGTCTCTTAAAAATCAGTACTCCCCCGGCTTCGCATCAAATGTTGCAGGTGCATGGAGAAACAATGGCACTCGCTAGGGAACACCTGTGACGTCAAGGGGATTGTGTTATTTACTGAAAGTATTTCTCTAATAAAGTATATTGAAAATGCCTTGTTAGTCCTCTTGGTTAGGGAGCAAATCTATTGGAAGAAAATTGACCTTTCGAGACCTGGCAGGATCAAGAACTCTTGAAAAAAAAGGAACAACTAAAGAAAGAAAAATGTATTGAGCGTTTCAGGGCAAAAAATGTTAAAAAGATTTTATCTGGCAGTGATGGTAGCGCAATCATTATGTGACGTTACATAAAGTGTGTGCTGCTGTTAAGTTAAGGATAGAAAGAAAAAAAAATGTTGTCCGTTTCGGGTGCAAAATTAAATGGCAAAAAAAGTATTACGTTACAGTGTTGCACAATCATTGCGTAAGGTGCGAGTTGTCGTTGTGTTATGAGCGGGGATTCCCCCATGGGAAGCTGAGATAGGGTTACACAAAATTGCGTCAAGGATATTAGACCTGAGCGTATGAAACGGAGTGTGTTGTGACATCATTGGAGTCTAAAGGGGTCTGTCGTGAACTCATTGTATAGGTGTGATGGCTCGAGGGGCTTGTAGCTTCACTTATCTAGTATGCTAAAAATAATGGCCTCTGCCACCTGGGAGCATGTTTAGACATGATTCGTCTAAGATTTTTCCATAGAAAAACATCGTGGGGGAAATACAACAAGGGATGGTATTGGCTAGTAAATCCATTTTTATATCAATATATCCAAACGAACATCCAACAATCAAAACCAACAACCAACAAACATAACGAACAAAAATAACCAACAGTCATAACCATTTATCATAACCAACAATCATAACCAAATAACATCAAACATAACCAACACTCATAACCAGCAAATATAACCAATAAACATGTCCAACAAACATAACCAACAATCATATCCAACAGCCGACAATCATAACCAGCAGACAACAACCAAGAAACATAACCAACATAACTAACAAACATAACCAACAAACATAACCAATAACTAACAATCATAACCAACAGCCAACAACCAACAATCTTAACCAACAATCATAACCAACAAACATAACCAAAACCGTCAACCGACAAACATAACCAACAATCATAACCAACAACCAACATTCAAAACCATCAACCAACAAACATAACAAAAAACGTAACCAACAAACAACAAACATAACCAACAATCATAACCATCAAGAAACAAACCACAAACCCAACAACCATCAAACATATCCAACAGTCATATCCAGAAAACATAACCAACAAACATAACCAACACTCATATTCAGCAAACATAATCGCCAATCAACAAACATAACCGACAAACGTGTCGGACATCATATCCAAAACCAACAAACATTCCCACTATTCTCAATCATATACGTAATAATTTCTGTTCGTTTTAAATTTTGATGGTGCTCCTTCCTTTCAGCTGAAAAAATTGTTTTTATTTAATTTCTGATCTTTCTTTTAAATAATGCTGGGAAATCCGGCGTTCAATTCATAGTAATTCTCCTTCCCCCATGAAAACTTCCTCCATGGAAAGATCATCAGAAGGAAATACCGACCTATCCCCCCCAAATACCAGAATAAAATCCCCCTGAATACTTCTGTATACTCCCCAATAGCCAATAATATATCTATACAATGGGCAAAGCTCATAGCTTGAAGCCCTTCCCCTGGGGACTCTGGCAGATTAAGCCATCATCAAAAACCTAGTTATTATATTAGTAGAGATGCCTTATTGACTCCAGGGGGGACTCCTTATTTGGGCATAGAGTCATTAGGGAGAATGATTGCGTAATCGACCTCTTTCTCCAGGGGTGTTTTTGGCCAAGTGCCCGCTAGGGGAGAATGTTATGATCCAGGAAACAGTATTTGTTGTTGTTAGTGTATGCTAGGGGAGACTGTTATGATCTAGAAATAGGAAATAGTATTTGTTGTTGTATGCTCGAGGCAAATGTTATGATGCAGAAATAGGAAACTGTATTTGTTGTTGTTGTTGTTGTATACTCCAGGCAAATGTTATGAGTTTCCAGAAATAGGAAAAGTTTTTAGTTAGCACTATGATGACATGAGTGAACAATTGAGTTGGAAATATCCTTTTTTGTGACTGTTTTATTTGTAAAGGTCATTTTCGTGATTTTTAGTATTCATATGAGCCTACTGAATGTTTACACAGTATAGAGGGAGAGACAGATGGGAAGAATCTGGAGGAAATGAGAAGAAAAATTATATGTGATACGGAGAGAAATCTATACCAATTGCAAGTAAGCTCAGATAAAAGAAGGCTTGATATGACAGAAAAGGAAGATCGAAAGAAGAGACTGGGTAAAGAGGGCTTTCTCTATAGTGTAAAAGACAGCAGTGAAAACCCAAAGAAAAATGCGTATAGTGCAAGATATAACATTGAGTATTATGATGAATATGTTCTAAGAGAAGAGAAAAAGTGCCCCTTTAAGAGACAACATAAGAGATCATTCTACAAAATGGATTTTAAACAACAAAAACCGTGGTGGAAGAGTTCTCACATATGATTTAACGATAAATCTAATTATTGATATGCATAACGAGTTTTATTTTATAATCATACAATAAATTTGATTGTACTATATTTATTTTCTCATACTAGATATATATAGAATAAGGATATCAGCAGAGACTTCTGTACATGAATAGTTCAGTTTTATTAGATCACTCCATAGAGTATTATCAGTCCACAACCAAGTTTTCTATCAATAATAAAAAAAAATAAATGATACTTCTAAATATCTTTATTCATTTATCAAATCTGTGTATATAACGCTTTTTAAATATAAAACATCATTATCATCATCAACCTCCTCCATAATTTCCTCCTCAATTTGAGATGAGGTAATCTCTTTATTTCATTGTTGTCATCTACAATCAATATATCATTATCATCATCAACCTCCTCCTCCATAATGATAATTTCTTCCTCAATTTGAGGATGAGTAAAGCTATTTATTTGATTGTTGTCATCTACAATCAATACATCGTTATCATCATAAACCCTTTTTTCTAATATTTTTATCTGTAAAACTATAGCATGATTCTAAAAGACACAATTTCCACACAATATAAAAAAGGTGGGACACACAATATATAAAAAGGTGTTTTATTGAAATAAAGGATAAAGATCTATATATTGTATTGTTTTTAATATTTTGACATCATCATCATCATCTTCATCATCAATTGTTGATCTCTGTATGTTAATATCTACTTTACGTCTTTTAGCTGGTGGAGGGAGAAACTCTTTGCTATCACCATCGATTAATAACTTCAATCATTCGTCTTTTAGTGGGTGGGGGATGAAACTCGATTCTATCTTCATCCACTGCCAGGTCTACTGGATATTTCAACTGTTCAATCATTCGTCTTTTAGTGGGTGGGGGGCGAAACTCTATTTTATCTTCATCCAATGCCATGTCTACCGGAGTTTTCAACTTCCCCCCCGGTCTACAGAATTTTCTACAGTTGATAATTTTTCCTCCTTCTCCTCTACAGTTACTGGCATTTCTTTCCACTGACTGAAATCAAATGACTCTGCCTCCTGAAACTTAAAAATAATATATGAGGATCATGATAGTAAAGTTTAATCATTCATATACAATACTGAAAAAAACCAATTTCCTCTTTTTGTCGACATTAAATTATTAAGAAGGCTACTATTTTTTTGAAATATATATTTTATATTTTTAATTTTCATGTTTTTGATTTTATATTGATGAAGAATTTAATCAAAGCTTCAACTAGTTATTTTTTTTTTGTTCGGCATTGATGAAAGGTCCACTACCTGAGTTGAACTAAGCGATTACATTTTAACATTGTTTGACAATTTACTAATTTTAAAGTTTTCTTTAGTTTCGAAAATGTTTTTTTGTCAGTCATCATCTTTTAATCATTCACAAACAATACTAAAGAAAACCAATTTCAACTTTTTGTAGACATTAAATTATTAAGAAGGCTACTATATCTTTGAAATATACATTTTACATTTTTAAATTTCATTTTTTTGATTTTATCTTGATGAAGAATTTAATCGCAGTTTCAACTATTTATTTTCTTTGTTCGGCATTGATGAAAGGTCCAATACCTGAGTTAAACTAAGAGGTTTCAATTTCAGGAAAAATTACTTTTTAACAGTGTTTGACAATTTACTAAATTTTAAGGTTTTTTTTAGTTTCAAAAATGTTTTTTGTCAGTCATCATCTTTTACCATTTACAAACAATACTAAAGAAAACCACTTTCCACGGTTTATTGATGTTAAATTATTAAGAAGGCTATCATTTCTTTGAAATTTACATTTTTAATTTTCATGCTTTTGATAAGTATATTGTCCTTTTGGTGTAAATTGCAGCTGAAGACTTATCGCAAAATCACTGTTTCAAGTTTTTTCATATACTAAAATTGAAGGAAGCTAGAAAATGTAAAAATTCTTTTTACCCGAATATTCTTCAGAGCCCAACCTAATTACGACGCGAAAACAATAATATACCTTATAGTTGGACAAAATTTTTTTTTAAATATCTCTTTCCTAACATCATTTGGAACTTGCAAATTATTATAGGTAGTAACTAATTACTTAATTTTTAATGAACTTATAATTAATTGAACCAACGATCCAAATTTTTTGATACCACAACAATAAATTGCAAACGAAAAAAGAATATTTTTAAGAAGTTACAGCATTTTAAGAAGTACAGAGTTTGGCTCATGAAATTGAATAGAACAACGGACTATGACAAATAGCTTCAGAATCAAATCTGACCCAGTCAAATAAAGGTCCATCCGCCATTTTTGGTTATTCATCCCCCCATCAAACAAGCAGTGCAGTTAAAACCAACCTAGAATCTGTACTTAGACCTTGAAACTGGAAGAAACAAAATTTTCTGCAAAGTTATGTCCAGCGATAAACATATTAGATTGACAAAAATTTTTTTCCACAACCCATAAGAGAACATTTTTCAACTAAAAGTAAAGAGCTACTAGACTAAATCAAATATTTGCTGAAATTATAACGAATAGTTGTTAAAACTTAAATTTTCAGTAAGTCATGTCTAGCGATAAACTTATTAGTGAAAAAAACTTTTTTCCATAAGGTAACATTTTTCAACGAAAAGTAAATAGCTACAAGGCTAAATCAAAGATATGCTGAAATAATAACAAATAATTGTTCAAATTTAAATCTTCTGTAAAGTTATGTATATCGATAAATTTGTTATTAACAAAAACTTTTTTTTCACAAGAGGACATTTTCAACTAAAAGTAGAGCGAGGGTTGAGGCGGGGGCAGTCCCATTCATATGCAGAATAATTTTTGTTCGTCTTAAGTCTTAGTGTTGCTTCTTACTTCCAACTGAAAACTTATTTTTTAATTTGATGGTTAACCTTTTTTCAAATCGTGTCATAAATATCTGTTTGACTAGACACTCTCGTATCAGTTTAATTCAATTGGGTACTGAATTGATTCGAGGAGCAAATATTTTTTCAAAAAGGCTGGCATTAGTCATAATGCTTATGCTGAAAATGTACTATTAGTTAGCCATACTGGGTCAGGTACCATAGCTGGTAAAGGACCTAATTTCTTGAAGTAATTGATACTTAATGAAGAAAAAGGTGAAAATTAGAGGTTTCATTGAAGTTACGAGTCTATTAATTGGAATTTAACAGCTAAACGCACTTGCAAAACCACTGCACTGGTGTTTTGGATTTGCCAAGATTTAAATGTTAAGACTGATAACATTTTTAATCAAATGAATCGCTTAATAATTAAATAATCTGAAGACTCATTGCAAATTGATTTTTATAGTATAACTTTTCATTTATTATTACAGCTTCTCTAATCAAAAGTAAATCTAGACCATAATTTGATGACAAAAAATGTTTAAATTTCTTCTTACTTCCAACTGAAAACTTATTTTTTAATTTGATGTTTTACCTTTTTTTTCAAATCGTGTCATAAATATCCGTTTGAATAGACCCTCTCTTATCAGTTTAATTCGATTTGAGTACTGGATTGATTCGAGCAGCAAACATTTTTTCAAAAATGCTGGCATTAGTCATAATGCTTATGCTGAAAATGTATTATTAGTTAGCCATACTAGGTCAGGTACCATACCTGGTAACGGACCTAATTTCTTCAAGTAATAGATACTTAATGAAGAAAAAGGTGAAAACTAGAGGTTTTATTGAAATTACGAGCCTATTAATTGGGAATTTAACACCTAAACGCACTTGCAAAAATCACTGCACTGGTGTTTTGGATTTGCCAAGATTTAAATGTTAAGACTGATAACATTTTAAATCAAATGAATCGTTTAATAATTAAATTATCTGAAGACTCATTGCAAATTGATTTTTATAGTATAACTTTTCATTTATTATTACAGCTTCTCTAATCAAAAGTAAATCTAGACCAGAATTTGATAACAAACAATGTTTAAAATTCTTCTTACTTCCAACTGAAAACTTATTTTTTAATTTGATGTTTTACCTTTTTTTTCAAATCGTGTCATAAATATCCGTTTGAATAGACCCTCTCTTATCAGTTTAATTCGATTTGAGGACTGGATCGATTCGAGCAGCAAATATTTTTACAAAAATGCTGGCATTAGTCATAATGCTTATGCTGAAAATGTACTATTAGTTAGCCATACTAGGTCAGGTACCATACCTGGTAACGGACCTAATTTCTTGAAGTAATTGATACTTAATGAAGAAAAAGGTGAAAATTAGAGGTTTTATTGAAGTTACGAGCCTATTAATTGGAATTTAACTCCTAAACGCACTTGCAAAAATCACTGCACTGGTATTTTGGATTTACCAAGATTTTAATGTTAAGACTGATAACATTTTAAATCAAATGAATCGCTTAATAATTAAATTATCTGAAGACTCATTGCAAATTGATTTTAATAGTATAACTTTTCATTTATTATTACAGCTTCTCTGATCAAAAGTAAATCTAGACCAGAATTTCGTAACAAAAAATGTTTAAAATTCTACCTTCACCCTTTACCATTAAAATGGCTACTTTCTATGAATTTAGAAATATGTGTCACAAATTAATATGCTACCTTCAAGAGCATTCTTCATACTATTAAGCAAAACACAAAGCCTACTGAGACTAATTGTGTATCAGCCTCCTATAAACTTAGCGCTTTTCTACGGTCCATGATGCCAAAAAGATCTTGTCCTCATTGAGAAAAGTGGAATATCACTTATGATAAAAATGCCTTTAAAAAAAGCATTGGACGGACTCTTTATTAATAAATTAAATTAAGTAAAAAAAACAGTGTTTTTTTAACTGAAAGTAAGGAGCGACATTAAAACTTAAAACGAACAGAAATTATTCCGTATACGAAAGGGGCGGCCCCCTCTTCAATGGCTCGCTTTTAACACTAAATTTTTTTATTGTTTTAAAAAATAATTATGTGAGACAGATTCACATAACTTTTGATGGGTTGGAAGAAACTTGACGAAACATATATATGAAATCAGCATAAAAATCTGATTCTTTTGGTGTATCTATTGGTATAAAAACTCTGCTGTTTAGTTTCGGTTACTATTGAGCCGGGTCACTCCTTACTTAAAGTTCGTTACCACGAACTGCTTAAAACTCGTGTTTAAAAAAAAATACCCATATTTAAGTTTGAACTGCTTCTACTTTACAAGATCGAGTACGGGGATTACCGGTAGCATATTTCAGTCAGTTGCCTTTAGGGTCTCAGAAGAGTGCTTGTGTTTTCATCTTTTTATTTTCTTTTGGAAAACACATCGAAAAGCCATATTAAGAGCTAAATTTGTGAGTTTTTCACTGACAATTCCTTTTTAGCCAAACCTTGACCTCCCTAATTGGAGGATATGAATTATAATCAAGGGTACATAGTTCATCGTATTTTACATATTTTTAGTTGGAAAACACACTGAAAAGCCATATTATTTAAACTTACATCAAACGTTGGAGAGCATACATTTGAAGAACTATCCATTATTTTTATATATTGTTCTATATTTCAGCTTATACTGATTTCTAAAACTTCAAAATCTTGAAATATACTGACCTAACGGTTATCTATTTACGAAAATCGTGCTATGTGATGATTTTCGAAAAATAATTACATTCTATTTATCACTTAACACTCGAAGGAATTATCTCATAGCACTCACGGGGAAAGGTTTCAAAACAAAACTTCTTACATCATACAGTGTAATTGCGTCAAACGAAACATGCTCATAGAAAAGTCTATAGGAGTGGGGACGCCACACGCCTCAACCCTTGCTCTTGAAATCCCCCCACCCCCTTCCCCCAAACTCAAATTTTCCAGAGGATTTTAAAATCTCCCCTTCCCCCCAAACTCAAAAATTTCTAGAAACGTATTTTCATCGTATTTAAATATTTTCGATGGAAAACATGCTTGTCGAAACTATAAAAAACTAGAAAGAAAAGTCTCTAGGAGTGGGGATGTCAGCCGCCTCAACCCTCGCTCTTGAAATCCCCCCACCCCCGTCCCCCAAACTCAAATTTTCCAGCGGATTTTAAAATCTCCCCTTCCCCCCAAACTCAAAAATTTCTAGAAACGTATTTTCATCGTATTTAAATATTTTCAATGGAAAACCTGCTTGCCGAAAAACCTCTAATTTTCACCTTTTTCTTCATTAAGTATCAATTACTTCAAGAAATTAGGTCCGTTACCAGGTATGGTACCTGACCTAGTATGGCTAACTAATAGTACATTTTCAGCATAAGCATTTTGACTAATGCCAGCATTGTTGAAAAAATGTTTGCTGCTCTAATCGATCCAGTACTCAAATCGAATTAAACTGATAAGAGAGGGTCTTTTCAAACGGATATTTATGACACGATTTGAAAAAAGGTAAAACATAAAATTAAAAAATTAGTTTTCAGTTTGAACTATGAAGCAACATTAAAACTTAGGACGAACAAAAATTATTCTGTATATGAATGGGACTGCCTCCGCCTCAACCCTCGCTCTACTTTTAGTTGTAAATGTCCTCATGTGAAAAAAAAGTTTTTGTCACTATCAAGTTTATCGCTATACATAAATTTACAGAAGATTTAAGTTTGAACAATTATTTGTTATTATTTCAGCATATGTTTGATTTAGTCTAGTAGCTCTTTACTTTTAGTTGAAAAATGTTCTCTTATGGAAAAAAGTTTTTGTCACTCTAATAAGTTTATCACTAGACATAACTTTACAGAAAATTTAAGTTTGAACAATTATTCGTTATTATTTCAGCACATGTTTAATTTAGTCTAGTAGCTCTTTACTTTTAGTTGAAAAATGTCCTTTTTTGGGTTTTGGAAAAAACATTTTTGTCACTCTAATAAATCTACGCTAGTCATAACTTTGCAGAAAATTTAGTTTCTTCTAATTTCAAGGTCTAAGTACAGATTCTAAGTTGGTTTTAACTGCACTGCTTGTTTGGTGGGGGGATGAATGACTAAAAATGGCGGATGGACCTTTATTTGACTGGGTCAGATTTTGATTCTGAAGCTATTTGTCATAGTCCGTTGTTCTATTCAATTTCATGAGCCAAACTCTGTACTTCTTAAAATGTTGTAGTTTTTTTATATTCTTTTTTCGTTTGCCATTTATTGGTGGTATCAAAAAAATTTGGATTGTTGGTTCGATTAATTATAAGTTCATTAAAAATTAAGTAATTAGTTACTACTTATAATAATTTGCAAGTTCCAAATGATGTCAGGAAAGAGATATTTAGAAAATTTTTTGTCCAACTATAAGTTATATTATTGTTATCGCATCGTTGTTAGGTTGGGCTCTGAAGAAAATTCGGGTAACAAGAATTTTTACATTTTCTAGCTTCCTTCAGTTTTAGTATATGAAAAAACTTGAAACAGTGATTTTGAGATAAGCCTTCAGCTGCAATTTACACCAAAAGGACAAGATACTTATCAAAAGCATGAAAATTAAAAATGTAAAATGTATATTTCAAAGGAATAATAGCCTTCTTAATAATTTAACATCGATAAACCGTGGAAAGTGGTTTTCTTTAGTATTGTTTGCGAATGGTAAAAGATGATGACTGACAAAAAACATTTTTGAAACTAAAAAAAACCTTAAAATTTAGTAAATTGTCAAACACTGTTAAAATGTAATTTTTCCTGAAATTGAAACCTCTTAGTTTAACTCAGGTATCGGACCTTTCATCTATGCCGAACAAAAAAAATAACTAGTTGAAGCTGTGATTAAATTCTTCATCAATATAAAATCAAAAACACGAAAATTAAAAATTTAAAATGTATATTTCTAAGAAATAATAGCCTTCTTAATAATTTAATGTCGACAAACAGTGGAAATTGGTTTTCTTTAGTATTGTTTGTGAATGATTAAAAGATGATGACTGACAAAAACATTTTTGAAACTAAAGAAAACCTTAAAATTTAGTAAATTGTCAAACAATGTTAAATTGTAATCTCTTAGTTTAACTCAGGTATTGGATCTTTCATCTATGCCGAACAAAAAAAATAACTAGTTGAAATTGTGATTACATTCTTCATGAAGATAAAATCAAAAAAAAGAAATTTAAAAATGTAAAATATATATTTCAAAGAAATAATAGCCTTCTTAATAATTTAATGTGGACAAAAAGTGGAAATTGGTTTTTTTCAGTATTGTATATGAATGATTAAACTTTACTAACATGATCCTCATATATTATTTTTAAGTTTCAGGAGGCACAGCCAATATTTGATTGCAGTCAGTGGAAAGAAATGCCAGTAACTGTGGAGGAGAAGGATGAAAAATTATCAACTGTAGGAAATTCTGTAGACCGGAGGGGGAAAAAGTTGAAAACTCCAGTAGACATGGCATTGGATGAAGATAAAATAGAGTTTCACCCCCACCCACTAAAAGACGAATGATTGAACAGTTAAAAACTCCAGTAGACCTGGCAGTGGATGAAGATAGAATCGAGTTTCATCCCCCACCCACTAAAAGACGAATGATTGAACAGTTATTAATCGATGGTGATAGCAAAGAGTTTCTCCCCCCACCAGCTAAAAGACGGAAAGTAGATATTAACATAGAGAAATCAACAGTTGATGATGAAGATGATGATGATGATTTCAAAATATTAAAACAATACAATATATAGATTTTTATCCTTTATTTCAATAAAACACCTTTTTTATATATTTAGGAAATTGTGTCTTTTAGAATCATGCTATAGTTTTACAGATAAATATATTAGAAAAAAAAGGTTGATGATGATAATGGTACATTGATTGTAGATGACAACAATGAAATAAATAGCTTTATTCATCCTCAAATTGAGGAGTAAATTATCATTATGGAGGAGGAGGTTGACGATGATAATGATGTATTGATTGTATATGATAACAATCAATAAACAGATTACCTCATCCTCAAATTGAGGAGGAAATTATGGAGGAGGTTGATGATGATAATGATGTTTTATATTTAAAAAGCGTTATATACACAGATTTGATAAATGAATAAAAATATTTAGAAGAATCATTTATTTTTTTTTATTATTGATAGAAAACTTGGTTGTGGACTGATAATACTCTATGGAGTGATCTAATAAAACTGAACTATTCATGTACAGAAGTCTCTGCTGATATCCTTATTCTATATATATATATCTAGTATGAGAAAACAAATATAGTACAATCAAATTTATTGTATGATTATAATATAAAACTCGTTATGCATATCAATAATTAGATTTATCGTTAAATCATATGTGAGGGACTCTTCCACCACGGTTTTTGGTGTTTAAAATCCATTTCGTAGAATGATCTCTTATGTTGTCTCTTAAAGAGCACTTTTTTTCTTCTCTTAGAACATATTCATCATAATATTCAGTGTTATATCTTGCACTATACACATTTTTCTTTGGGTTTTCACTGCTGTCTTTTACACTATAGAGAAAGCCCTCTTTTCCCAGTCTCTTCTTTCGATCTTCCTTTTCTGTCATATCAACCCTTCTTTTATCTGAGCTTACTTGCAATCGGTATAGATTTCTCTCCGTATCACATATAATTTTTCTTCTCATTTCCTCCAGATTCTTCCCATCTGTCTCTCCCTCTATGCTGTCTAAACATTCAGTTGGTTCATGTGAATACTCAAAATCATGAAAATGACCTTTACAAATAGAACAGTCACAAAAAAAATGATATTTCTAACTCAACTTGTTCACTCATGTTATCACAGTGCTAAGTAAAAACTTTTCCTATTTCTGGATCATAACATTTGCCTCGAGCATACAACAACAACAAACTGTTTCCTATTTCTGGATCATAACATTTGCCTCGAGCATACAACAACAAATACTATTTCCTATTTCTAGATCATAACATTCTCCCCTAGCATACACTTACAACAACAAATACTGTTTCCTGGATCATAACATTCTCCCCTAGCGGGCACTTGGCCAAAAACACCCCTGGAGAAAGAGGTCGATTACGCAATCATTCTCCCTAATGACTCTATGCCCAAATAAGTAGTCCCCCCTGGAGTCAATAAGGCATCTCTACTTATATTTTTAACCATTCTGAACAAAATGGCTATCTCAAAATTTTGATCGGGTGACTTTGGAAAAAATGAGCATGGGAGGGGGCCTAGCTGCCCTCCATTTTTTCGTCCCTTATAAAGGGCACTAGAAGTTTTAATTTCCGTTTGAATGAGCCCTCCCGAGATATTCTAGGACCATTGGGTCGATATGATCACCCCTGGCGAAAAAAAATACAAACAAACACGCATCCATGATCTTTCTTCTGGCAAAAAATACACAATTCTATATTTTTTTTTCAGATAGGAGCTTGAAACTTCTATAGTAAGATTCTCTGATACGCTGAACCTGTTGGTGTAGTTTTCACTAAAGTTCTATAATTTTTATGGGGTGTCTCCCTTTTTTTCCAAAATAAGGCAAATTTTTTCAGGCACTTAACTTTTAACGGTTAAGACTAAACTTGATGAAACATATATATTTGAAATTAGCATAAAATTTTTATTCTTTTGATGTATTTATTGGTATCAAAATAGTATCAAAATTGGTATCCGTTTCAGAGAGTTTCGGCAGCTATTGAGCCGGGTCGCTCCTTATTTAGAGTTCGTTACCACGAACTGTTTGAAACGAACGGATACTATAAGTCATGATCGTTTGAAGTTTAATTTCATTTAACAATCTTTTTTTGTTATTTATTGCGTCCAAATCTTCCGTGTGTTGGTTCAATGCAGCTTCACGTCATTTTTTCATTGCCCACTCTTCGTTGTGGAGTCTTCTGCGGAACTCTACTCTAAAGAACTTTGGTTGAAAACCTTTGCTGGAAGATGTGGCAGTTGTCTATAGTTGTTTTTAGTTTTTTTCTGGAGCAAAAGAGAATAGTTAGAAAGACTACAATGTGTACTTACTGGCACGTGTATGAATGCTGTTCACCCCGTAGTAGTTGCATAGATCTTCTGCTTTTTAAGTACTTCAGGGTTTATGTTTATTTAAGCTAATAAAATCATCACAGATGTCCGCATTACCAAGAATCTGAAATCTAGTTCTACGATGGTACAATCGATATTAACAGGGTTAAAATCATCAAAAATTGAAAGAACTATGACAAAACTTTGAATTTGTTTCTACAAATGCTCTGTAAAACTGAAAGCAGTACATGGCTCAAAGAAAATTTCTTTCCCAAGCCTTATGTGTTAAGAAATTTTCTGTCAATATTAAAAACAAGAACTGTATTAACGCACCTAACAATCTTGTAACTGCTCTGTCCCGGTTGTTACTGATCGATCCAGAGGTAAAATTCTAGATGAGACACTTTTGGCCGTCTTGGAAAGTAGTTGACTTGGGTGAATGAAATCCTCAGGAATCAATTTAAAGCCTGAATGATGTACCGAGAAGGTACTTTGAAGTGTCTACCTACACGCTTTTCCCCTCCAGAGTGCACCCTTCTAAAACGTTTGACGATCTTTGTTTTATAAAAGTAAAACCTCCTGAAAAGGCCCGGTTAGACAACCTGAATTTTTCCAGAGTAATTTACTTTAATAAATAGTAGAAGTCCTCAGCAAATCTGAATATACTAGTTTTGTCACCCTAGACAAAAGAACACAAGGATAAAGACAAGGAAAAATTCTGTATAAGCTAACAATTTTTCTATTAGAATTAGAAAGTTTTTCTTAACACTAACAAATTTTCTCTTAGAAGTAACAACTTTTTACTTAATAATAACAAAGTTTTACTTAATACTAACAATTTTTTTTAACAGTAACAACTTTTTCCTTAATAATAACAAAGTTTTACTTAATACTATCAAATTTTTCATGGAAGTAACAAGTTTTTCTTAATAGTAAAGCATTTTTCTAACAACAGCAAGTTTTCCATCAAAGATAACAAATTTGGCTTAGAAGTAACAATTTTCTGTTTACTCTATTAAGTTTTTAATTATAAGTAACAAGTTTTTCCTTAATACTAATAAAGTTTTACTTAATACTAAAAATTTTTTCTTAATAATAACAAAGTTTTACTTAGTACTATCAAATTTCTCTTAGGAGCAACAGATATTTTTCTTAATGGTAAGAAATTTTTTCTAATAGCACCAAGTTTTCCATCAAAGATAAGAAATTTATCTTAGAAGTAAAATTTTCTTTTTACGCTAGCCAGTTTTCTTTTAAAGTAGTAAGTTTTTCTTAACACTAGGCAATTTTTTCTTAGAAGTAAAATGTTTTTTTCCTTAATACTAACGAAGTTTGACTTGATTCTAACAAAGTTTTTATTAGAAGTAATAAATTTTTCCTTAATGCTAACAAATTTTTACTCAGCACTATCAAATTTCTTTTGAAACTAACAGTATTTTATTAATAGTAAGAAATTTTTCTAATAGCAGCAACTTTTCCCTCAAAGACAAAAAATTTCTCTTAGAAGTAACAATTTTCTGTTTACACTAACAAGTTTTCTGTTAAGTTATTCTAAAAACTAACAAATTTTTTCTTAGACATAACAACTTTTTTTCCTTGATACTAACAAAGTTTTACATAATGCTAACAAATTTTTTCTTAGAAGTAGCAACTTTTTCCTTAATACTAACAAAGTTTTACTCAATACTATCAAATTTCTTTTGAAACTAACAATTTTCTCTTAAAAGTAAGAAATTTTCCTATAGCAGCAACTTTTCCGTCAAAAACAACCCATTTCTCGTAGAAGTAACAATTTTCTGTTTACACTAACAAGTTTTCTGTTAAGTTATTCTAAAAACTAACAAATTTTTTCCTAGAAGTAACAACTTTTTTTCCTTAATACTAACAAAGTTTTACTTAATACTAACACATTTTTTTACATTTAACAAATTTTTCCTTAATAGTAACATAGTTTTACTTAATACTGTGAAATTTCTCTTGGAAGTAACCAGTTTTTCTTAATAGTAAGGAATTTTTCTAATAGTGGTAAGTTTTCCGTCAAAGATAACGAATTTTTATTAGAAGTAACAATTTTCTGTTTACTCTAACAAGTTTTCTGTTAGAAGTAGCAAGTTTTTCTTACCACTAACAAATTTCTTCATGGAAGTAACAAGTTTGTCTCCTTAATACTAACAAAGTTATACTTAATACTAACAAATTTGTTCTTAGAAGTAACATCTTTTTTCTTAATAATAACAAAGTTTAAATTAATACTATCAAATTACTCTTAGAAGTAACAGGATGTTTCTTAATAGAAAGAATAATTTTTCTAATCGCAGCAAGTTTTCCGTCCAAGATAACAAATTTCTACAAGGATTAAGAATTTCCTGTTGACCTTAACAAGTTTTCAATTAGAAGTAGTAAGTTTTTCTTAACACTAAAAAATTTTTGTTACAATAGTAAGGAAAAAATTCCTTCCTATTAAGAAAAACCTGTTACTTTTAAGAGAAATTTGATAGTATTAAGTAAAACTTTTTTAGTATTAAGGAAAAAGTTGTTACTTCTAAGAATTTTTTTTAGTATTAAGTATTAAGTTGCTGCCCCAATGGGGCTTAAGATCAATATTGACAAGACTAAGGCTATTTCCAATGCCCCGGATATAAGCTCTACCCCTATAATGCTTAACCATAGGCAGATTGAAGCTGGCAATAAGTTCAAGTATCTCGGATCATACATTAACATTAACGGCGGATGTAGCGAAGAAATCAAATGCAGTGTTGTATCAAGTTCCACCATCTTTGCACAGCTGTAGAAACTGCTATGGAAAAGGAAGGAAATAGACAGGAAAACAAAATTCTAATTTACGATGTCCTTGTCCGATCAGTCTTACTGTACGGCTGTGAGATGTGGCCCTTAAGAGTCACTGAGGCACACGCTCTCAACACTTTTGAAAACAGATACCTAAGGAGCAAATTGGTATTATGATTCAGCGACCGAATCCCAAATATGATCATCCGCAAACGATGTCACCGGAAGTATGACATCACATCTATAATTCGATGCCACTGCCTGTCCTGGTTCGGCCATGTTTGCCGAAGACCAGCCGAGACTTTCGCAACTTAATTCCAACACGGCAAACCAGCACCTGATTGAAGGAAACGACATGGAAGTCAACCCCAAATTTGGCTTCACACAGTCAAATCTGAGATCGATCCAAATGGTAATTTTCGGAGACATGGTCGCAGATGAGACTGTTCCTGGCTTGAAATTATAGCCCCAATAGCCCAAAGCCGTAACCTGTGGAAATCAACAGTCTGCCAGATCTTGTCGCCAGGGAGAGCTACAGAGATTGTGTCCTGAATCGAGTACAAGTAAGTAAGTAAAACTTTGTTAGTATTCAGGGAAAAAAATTGTTACTTCTAAGAAAAACTTGTTAATGTTAAGAAAAACTTGCTACTTCTAACAGAAAACTTGTTGGCATAAACAGAAAATTGTTACTTCTAACTGAAATTTCTTGTCTTTGAATTTTTTTGAATATTAAGAAAAAATCTGCTACCTCCAAGAGAAATTTTATATTAATAAGTAAAACTTTGTTAGTATTAAGAAAAAAGTGGTCACTTCTACGAAAAAATTGTTAGTATTAAGTAAAACTTTCGTAGTATTAAGGAAAAAACTTATTACTTCTAAGAAAAAATTTGTTTTGGCTAAAAAAAATTGCTACTTCTAGCAGAAAACGTGTCAGCGTGAACAGAATATTGTTAATTCTAAGAGATTTTTTTATCTTTGACGAAAAATTTGGTGCTATTAGAAAACATTGCTTACTATTAAGAAAAAACCTATTACTTTCAAGAGAAATTTAATAGTATTAATTAAAACTTTGTTAGTATTAAGGGGAAAGCTGTTACTTCTAAGAAAAAATTTGTTAGTATTGAAATAATTTTTTTACTAAACCTGTTACTTCCAAGAGAAATTTGATAGTATTAAGTAAAACTTTGTTAGCATTAAGTAAAAAGTTATTACTTCTAAGAAACAGTTTTAGTATTAAGCAAAACTATGTTAGCATTAAGGAAACAAATTGTTGCTTCCAAGAAGAAATTTTTTAGTGTTATAAAAAAGTTGCTACTTCTAACGGAAAACTTATTAGCGTAAACAGAAAATGGTTACTTCTTTTCTTATCTTTTAAACAAAAATTGCTGCTATTAGAAAAAAATTGTTACAATTAAGAGAATGCCTGTTACTTCATAGAGAAATTTGATAGTATTAAGTAAAAATTCTTTAGTATTAAGGAAAAAAGTTTTTACTTCTAAGAAAAAATTTATTTTTGCAAAGGAAAATTTAATGGTTCTAACAGAAAACGTGTTAGCGTAAACAGAAAATTGTTACTTCTAAGAGAAATTTGTTATGTTCGACGGATAAGCTGCTAATATTAGAAAATTTTTTTTACTTTTAAGAATAACCTGTTACTTCCAAGAGATATTTGATAGTATTAAGTATAAGTTTGTTAGTATTAAGGAAAAAGTTCTTACTTTTAACAAAAATTGGTTAGTATAAAGTAAACTTTATCAGTATTAAGGAAAAAACTGGTTGCTTCTAAAGAAAAATTGTCAGGGTTATGAAGAACTTGCTACTTCAAGCAGAAGACTTGTTAGCAATAACAGAAAATTGTGACTTTTAGGAGAAATTTGTTATCTTTGAGTCAGAGGGTGCCACAGAGCAGTAATAGTGTGTCATTTTGGCGTGAATTGCTTGGAGTACCACATTTTAGCAATTAAATGCCGAGTTCCGCTTTAAGTAAAACAGTGTTTTAATTTAGATTCATGAGCTTGCTTTCGGTGGGAAAAAGTTGAAAATAACTTAAGGAAATGATGAGGGGTGGTACCACGTGGATGACCGAGGGGGAGGTGTGTTGCCACGGAGGTGTGGAGTTTTTTGGAGGTGATTTTGATAGACTTTCCTTGAAAAACTTGAATCAATGAGTTGAAGCATCATTTTTAACAAAAACTGTCTGAAAAATATCTTAGGGGTGATGGGGCAATATCAGAGGGTGCTAAAGAGCAGTAATAGTCTGACATTGTGGCGGGAATTGCTTGGCGTACTACACTCTAGTAGCAATGAAGCGCCGAGTTAAGCTGTTCAAGTAAAATAAGTGTTTAATTTAGATTCAATAGCTTACTTTCTGTTGGGAAAGGTTGAAAACGTCCTAGGGGGCGATGAGGTGTGGTTCCACGTTGATGATGGAGTGGGAGGTGTGTAATGCCACGGTGGTGTGGGGTGTTTTGGAGGTTATTATGATAAGCTTGGCTTGTAAAAACTTGAATCACAAGATTGAAGCACAATTTTTAACAAGAAATGTCTTAAAAAGGTCTTGAAGGTGATGATATCATGTCAGGGGGCAGTCAAATAATGTTACTGTGGTTAATTGCTTGGAGTATCATGTTCTACAGCTTAAGAGTTAAGGTTGAGGCAATCATGAATTTTGTACGTGGAGAGGGCTGAAAATCCAACTTGGACTCAAAGAAACGCTATATTTTTGTTAAGGGCTTCAGATGTACTTCAATAATGCATAAATTTGCATCTAATAACAACTTTGCCCTGTGGAAATGATTGTTAGGGAGGTGGGGGTAGCCGTATATTATTACGGTGGTGTGTAATATTCATAGTCTTGGCTTAAATAAACGTGGCATTTCCATCAAAACCTCTCGGAAATATCTCTAAAGTGCCTAAAAATTTGCATCTAATATCAACCTTTCCCTCCGGAAATGATTTCTAAGGGGGGAGGGGGAGCAGTAAAAACTTCAGAGTCCTGTTTTAAAGGTTATTTTAACTAGATTTATAATTTATAACTGATTTCAGCCCTAATTCCTGGCCCTTTCAATATGCCGAGTCCAACTCCTAAAATATGGTAAGTAATTGTTTAAAATCCTCAAGTGCTAGCATATCCTTAGTCAAAATTGCCCTCAGATTTGTATCAAAAGGGTATCGCAGTTTCACTCTGGTCTCCAGGTTGAATTTTGTGAACCCTGGATCTATTAAACTCGAGGAAAATAATGAAAAATATAAACAATTATTAAAATAATACTATAAACTCTCAAAACATTGGCCACATAAGCCCTAGGAAATGATAAAAAATGAAACAAATGTTAAAAATATGGTAAATGATTGTTTAAAATATACAAGCACTAGCATACCCTTAGTCAAAATTGCCCCTAGATGTGTGTGAAAATCAGTGTCACAGTACCTTTCCGCTCTCATGTTTTAATTTTGTAAGCCCTGGATCTATTAAACCCGAGGAAAATGACCAAAAATATTAAAAATAATTTCTTAAAACTTCCAGACCTCCGGCCCAGAAAATATTAAAAATATGATACAAAAGTTAAAATGATAAATAATTGTTTAAAATCTACAAGTGCTAGAATAGCCTTAGTCAAAATTGCCCCTAGATGTGTGTGAAAACAGTGTCGCAGTGCCATCCAGCTCTTATGTTTCAGTTCTGTAATCCTATCTATTAAACACCGAGAAAAATAACGAAAAATATAAAAAATATAAAATAATATCTTAAAACTCTCAAATATCGGGCCATAAGCCCTAGAAAATATTAAAAATATGATACAAAGCTTAAAATATGGTAAATTATTGTTTAAAATCCTCAATTGCTAGAATGGCTGTAGTCAAATTTACCCACCGGAGATGATTCTTAGGAGGCTGATGGGAGAGGGGAGTCGTATTTTGTCACAATGGTGTAAAAAATTCATAAGATTAACTCGAAGAAACGAGCTATTTTCATTAAAAGCCCTCAGAAACACCTCAATATGGTTTAAATTTATCTTTAAAATCAATCTTGCCCGTCTGAAAATGATTGCTAAGATGTATTTTTCTTTAATGCATGTTTTTTTGCTTATACTGACCTTTCGAGTGCCAGCAAGTACAAAGAAATAAAGAAAAAAATACTTTTAAAGAAAGAAAAAAAATGGTTGTACGTTCCGGCGAAAAATAAAATGTCAAAGAAATATTATATGACAGTGATGTAAGCGCTGCCATTCCGCAACATTTCGCCGTCATCATGCACCGTGTGCTGACCTTACATAAAGTGTGCGCCGTCATCAAGTTAAAAGAAAGAAAATATGCCTTGAACGTTTCGACGAAAAATGAAATGCCAAAAAATTATAATGTGACAGTGATATGTGCACTGTCATTACGTAAGATTTGCGCCGTGCTTACATATAATATTTGAACCGTCATTTGCGTCATCCATATTACACCTGGTCACGGGAATCCTGGGTACTTACTTGTACTTTTGCCAGGATTCAAGCATCTCCACACTCCCTGGCATCCAGTAGCCTCGTCATTGTAGTAAGCCAAGAGGATTGGTCGTTTGGCTCAATCAAATCGAGCCGGGACTTTTCTCATACTTGTCCATACTTCTTGAAGCCACCGATTGGGTCTAGGTCAGCCTTGATGCAGGCGAGCCACGTTTTCTTTTGTCCCCCATATCACTTTTTCCATTCCGGAAGAGGTGGACATCTGAGGGCTTTATTGGCAAAGGTGTGGTGTGGGCGGCGAAGTGTAAGGCAGAACCATCAGACTCTTCTTTGTTTAATTATAGTGGCCAAATCAGAACGCTGATAGCAGATTTCGTGGAGTTCGACATTGCTGACACTATCACAGAATTTAGTGCCAATGATTCCCCTTAAACATAAATGGTCAAATACGTCGAGGGTTTGAATGTCGGATGCTTTGACTGTCCATGTCTCACAGCCGTATAGTAAGACAGACCAAACAAGGGCCTGGTAAATTCTCATTCTTGTCTTCAGACGAACATTTTTCTGGTTCCATAGAGAGTGATATAGCTGGGTGAAGACTCCAGTTGCTGAAGCAATTCTTGGCTGTATTTATGATGTGCATCCTCCTATTGGGTCTACCAGAGAGTCTAGGTACTTAAATTCATGTATCTAGTCTATGGGCGACTGTTCTAGTAAAATTAGAGGGTCTTGAGATGATATACCGGACTCCATGACTTTTGTCTTCGTGGAGCTTATTTTCAGGCCGATCAGAGAAGATACTACCCTCGATAGCATAGATTGGGCTTTTGAACGAGATTCAGCTAACAAGTAAATGACGTTGGTGTACTCCAGATCAATGATCACAAAATTGGAACTTATTTCAAAATTGGGGCGCCTGAAAAATTCATCATTGCTTTGGTCATAATCCAGTCGATCACGAAATTAAACGGTACGGGAGATAATATACATCCCTGTCGGACACCAAAATCCATTTGGAACATCAAGGAGAGTTCTACACCGATCTGAATTTGGGCTCACGTATGCTGGTAGTATGCTTAATAGGTCTGACTTTCTCGCCTGGTACTTCATCCTCTGTCTTGGTCTTCCAGATTCCATCCCTTAGAACAGAATCAAAAGCTGTAATAAAATATATGAATAGAGACACTGTTGGTTTCTGGTGTTTTGCCCTGTGTTCAAGGGGTTTGTCTTAAAACGAATAGTTGTTCCCAGTTGTTCCCATGCCTGGGTGGAATCCCGCTTGATTGGCCTTGTCTTTGCGTTGCGCTGGATACGAAAACGATTATGTAGCACTATCGCAAATATTTTTGCAGCAATGCATATGAGAGAAATCCCACGATAATTGCTGTGTCTTTAGCCCGTTTTTGAAGAGTGGAAGGATGATAGAGTCTCCCCAAACCTGCGGAACATTCTCTTCTTCCCGTATACGACAAGTTAGTTTACGAATCCTGCTGACAAGTGCTGTCCCTCCATACTTGTAAAGTTCAGCCAGAATGGCATCAGGAACAGGGCTTTATTGCTTTTAAGGCAATTGATTGCTTGTTGGACTTTGTTGGGGTTCCACTCCTGTTTCTTTTCCTTTCAGATAAATGACTTGTTTTCATTTTCTTAATTACATTTGCTTATAGTATAATTTCAAAAGACAGGTTAAATTCTCGTTGCTAAGTTAGAGGCGTCGCAATAAGTAAGCTTTGAAGTAAGTTCTGTTTTTGTACTTCCTGGTTTGGAGTCATTGAAAGATAAAGCTAAGAGGTAGAATTGGTTTTGAATGGAGATTGGGATGATTGGCTGGGCAAAGTGAAGGTCCACCCCAATGAACCGTTGTGTAAAGAATATTATTTTTTGAGTTAGTCTGCGTTTAGACCCCATTCGGGTAGATATATTTTTTGTGATTATTGTGACCCATTGGAAGAATACAAGTAAGGTATTTTCTACAAACTTTGTACTAGTTTCCGTAACCCAGGCAGGGTAGGAATAGAACTACGAGGTACCATCATTATTATATTGACAGGGAGGTTTGTAACCTCCAAGGAGAGAGTTAGAGATTTTCTAGCCGTAACCCAAGGCGGGTACACTTGGCTTTATAAAGTGGCCATTTGACCACTCGATCGCGTTATGATACCCTAGGACAGGGTATACTGTAAATCGGGTAGTATCAAACTCTATATTTGCAGAACCGAGGTGGTAGACGTGGGAATCACATTACAACTTGGGGCCGGGGCTTTCCCCTCCAATAAGTGGGGACACCCGTATATTACCATGCCAGTGACGTTGTGGCCTACCGGTAAAACACTGGTGGCTAAATACCACGAATATTGGTGGCAGCAACAAAAGGAGCTATCAGTAAACTTGTTAGTAAAAGAATTCCGCGTTTTCGAAGAGACAAGTAATTTAGCCAACAAGAGTAGCCTATTGTGGTTACATATATAGAAAAAAAATCGCAAAGAAAATTTTGTATCTGGGCTGAGCCTAGTTGAATAGATAGGTAATAAAATTTAAGAATCAATATGCCGCGCAACTAATTAATGTGCAAAAATGAGGCTAATTGAGACGCAGCAATTTGTCGGGAGAAACCGAGGGCTAAATAGATAAAAGAATTTTTATTTAGACTAAAGAAGTAATTTGACGTTGATGGAATTTTGAAATAATGTCGGACAGAGATATGATTAACTCAATACCGAGAAGGGCGAGTGAAGCCCATAGAAAAAGTAGGAAAATAGAAAGAAAGGCTAATATGGAGGCCTTTGAGGGAGAACACCGAGAATATAAGGAAAAAATGCAGGCTGAGAAAGATGAAATTAGAAAGAATAGAAAAGAGGACGAAAGGGCTAGAGTAGCCTATAAAGAAAGAGACAATGTGGATAGAGAACGAACAGATTCAGGAAAGGAATTAAGAAGAAATAATGACAGACGGAATCAAAGTAGTCATAGCAGAAGGAGCAATATTGAGTCGAGCTCCAGCAGGGGCTCGCGAAAAAGTACTCAAATAGATATGACACAACGTATATTAAATTTCATGGAGAAAGAGAGGATAGCCAGAGAACTTCATCAGGCCCGTATGGAAAAAATTGAAAAAGATAGTCAAGCCAATGAAATACTTAATCATGCCCATAAAGACAAAATTGAAAAAGATAGACAAGAAAGAGACAAAGAGAGGATAGCTAGAGAGCAGAGAGAAGAGAAAATTAGGATAGATAGAGAACAAAAGGAAGAGTCTGATAGAATAGCCAGAGAACGAAAGGAAGAGGCTGATAAAATAACCAGAGAACGAAAGGAAGAGGCTGACAGAATAGCCAGAGAACGAAAAAGGAAAATGATAAAATAGCTAGAGAGAAAGAAGAAAGATATCACCAAGAGTTTAAAAGAACCATGAGAGGTCTAACAGAAGCCCGCTGGGGAATTCCAGAAAGTGAGATTTTATCACAACTAACTTCTAGGCTGTCAGATAGCCATGATAATTTGTCTAAGAATCAATCAAGAGAAAATGAAAATTACCAAACATTAAATACTTTTACGAGAAAATATACAACTTCGCTGACTACGGCGGAAGGTGGACCGGCCCATAAAACAAATTGGGAGGCTGTGCCGCCCTATCGGAAAATAGAAATGCTTGATACTCAAAATGATGATAATCTGGTAAAAATTGATTTCTCGGAGCCGTTTTCTAAAAATTGCTATTATAAAGATGAGAAAGTAACCTATAAAAGAACAAATTGGGCTATAGCCCATAATGAAGGAGATATTGACGAGTCTGTGAAATCCCATAAAATAGAAGGAAAATTAAACGGTAAATTGAGCGAAATGGTAATTGACTCAGGGAGTGAGCAAACTTTTGTACCAACGGACCTAATTAAAAAGACGGATAGACCATAAAAGTAATATTACAACAGTTTGTTATTATGGAGATAAGCATCAATGCCCGTCTGCTTGGGTAAGATTAGAAATTGCAAGGAACGACGGTACAATCCAAAGAAAAACGATAAAAGTAGGCTTAGTACCTACTCTAGCCGTGGATGTTTTAGTAGGAGGAGACTTTGGAGATATCAGAAATCGCAAATTCAAATTTCCAGAAAATGGAAAGCTTGAGAACACTTTTAACGAGTGCAAGACGCCGAAAAAAATTTGCCAAAATGAAGCACTGATTGCACCAGAGAAAAATGAGACGAATTTTATTGTACGCGCTTTTCCTCGGAAAGTCCGAGGAATTTTAGTAGAATATCAAAAACTAAATGTCGGAGTTCCATTCCCATTTGATAATGAAGTATTTGTTTCTGCGGTAAAAGTAAAGAAGACTAAAAGAGAGAAAAGAGATATTAAACGGAGCTACAATGAAGTTATGGAGTCAAAGATGGTGGACACAGTCCAAATCAGATTTATCGATGATTTAGTATTTTGCGAGAATGACAAAATTGAGAAAAGTAGAGATGAAAAGAGGAGTGTAAAAAAGAGACAAAATTTGGAGATTCAGCCTGCAGTGGCGAAAAATAAAAAATGTTGGATGGGCTGTGCCTTGATAACATAAATAATATGGGGGAAAAAGAGGTCAAAGGCACATAAGGAATAAAACAAGATGGTTACAAAACAGAGATAAATGACCTACAACGGGTTGGGGGAAAGTTGGGAGATATGGAATGTCGAGTCGCATTGGAAAGATTTAGGAAGTAATCTGATATTGGTCTGATCTACTCAAAAGAGGATTTTTTACTTTATGAGGGTGGAGGAATCCCTTGGGGAAGATCCCCTGCGGGAAGTTGCGAAAGATAGCCCTTTTCCTCAATGCACAACTGACGGACAAGTTGTGATCCCTTTACCGAGATTTTGCCTCTCGGATCTAGAGTCCTTGGGGGATACTCTCTCCCAGTCACTTCATACTTCACCCAAACCTTTGTCCAGTAACCTTATTCAGAGTTGTTATTCTTTATGGGAACGGACAATTATTTCCGGCAAATTGTATTCAGTGGGAGATGTATCCAAATTTCATCTTCAATTAGCATCAACGCATATTCTTCATTTAATTATCCGAGGGGAGGGAACCCAGAAAATGGCGATTCATGGTTCGCTCAAAATTTTTCTTCATTCCCAGTAACCGTATCGTTTTGACAGGCCTTTGCATTTTTGGCCTTAGATTATTTGAAATTATGCCAAGGGGCAAGTTACTTTTTTATTGAGATGTGGGGTTGTTTCCAAAGATGGAAATTAAGAAGCCAGTGCAGCCAATTTTTCATAATGGCTGGCATCATCATATGTGCCAGTAACTGATTCTCAGCTTCTCTCAAATGTAAATTCGTGAGAGCGAGAAAATTCTTTGTTTTTGATTGTGCTGCAAACAATCATTGTCTACGAATCTTGGGGACTTCAACTTTCAAAACCTAATGTGGATGCTATACGATTTAGACCATGGTGGTCCTACAGTAGAGATGTGTCGATGACGACCGATCCAGAGACAAGCGGTGGAAATAGTAGCACAGACACTGGTGGAAGAGTGAAGGCAAATGGATTTCGTAAAGTTGAAATTATGTGTTAATGTTTGTAAGGGTGGACCAAAGTAGCGCGTGGGCGGTCATTTTTTTACGGGGGGAGGTGTTGGGGTTCCACCCCTGTTTCTTTTCCTTTCAGATAAATGACCTGTTTTCGTTTTCTTAATTACATTTGCCAATAGTATAATTTCAAAAGACAGGTTAAATTCTCGTTGCTAAGTTAGAGGCGTCGCAATAAGTAAGCTTTGAAGTAAGTTCTATTTTTGTATGTCCTAGTTTGGAGTCATTGAAAGATAAAGCTAAGAGGTAGAATTGGCTTTGAATTGGGAATGGGATGATTGGCTGGGCCAAGTGAATATCCACCCCTATAAACAGTTGTGTAAAGAATATTATTTTTTGAGTTAGTCTGCGTTTAGACCCCATTCGGGGAGATATATTTTTTGTGATTATTGTGACCCTTTGGAAGAATAAAAGTAAGGTATTTTCTACAAACTGTTTACTAGTTTCCATAACCCAGGCAGGGTAGCAATAGAACTACGAGGTACCGTCAATATTATATTGACAGGGAGGTTTGTTACCTCCAATAGATACGAATTGTGACAAAATGGCGATTGCTAGGGGATATATTTGAACAGTGGGGTGTGTCATGGGAAGTCTGCCAGGGCTGTCGTGATGCTATAGGGCATGTTTTGAAAATCCTATTCTATTTTCCTATGGCTCTATTTAAAGTGCGAGGGTGTGTTGCTAGATTTATTTCCTTTATTAGATAACATGGAACCGTATTGCACATGGGCTAGAAGCTCCATTTGTTGGTATTTGTTAAATATCCTGACCATAATCCGATTAATCATAGAAAAATATGCTGGGACACTATTGTGTCATCTAGAAACAGGGACCGCATTGCTCAGGTGCGACGGATTCCATTTATTGGTACTTGTTATATATCCCGCCCACATTCCGATTAATCATAAAGAAATGCTCAAACACCTGGAAACCAGGGCATCATCAGGGTATCGTGGGAATCATATGGGACACATGAGGCTGTCATTCAAACCTTACCAGGGATGTCATAACGTCATAGGGCTGCAATGGGAATCTGGGGGAGGGATGTCATCAAACCTTAAATACCTATACTACTTATGTTTTAGTTGTTAATTCTATTTTTTATCGCTCTCAATTTCGAATGAGGATTTTCCTGTTTGAACCGAAATTCACACTGTTTAATTCTGTTTACTAGTTTAAATTCTAAACATTTTATCCATTGCAATGTATTTCTGCATTTTATTTCATATATAAATGAAACGATAGTAGTCTAAGTAATTATTGACTTTACAGGAGGACCAAAAGACTGCATTTTGTATATGATTAAATAAAAAAAGAAGTTATTTTTTAACTGAAAGTAAGGAGCGACATTAAAACTTTAAACAAACAGAAATTATTCTGTATATGAAAGGGGCTTTCCCCTTCCCAATGCCTCGCTCTTTATGCTAAAGTTTCTTATTGTTTTAAAAAACAGAGTTGTGAGAAAGATTCAAACTTTAGCGTAGAGAGCGAGACATTGGGGAGGGGACAGCACCTTTGATGTACGGAATAATTTCTGTTCGTTTTAAGTTTTAATGTCGTGCCTTACTTTCAGTTAAAAAACTTGTCTTTTTATTTAATTTCTGAACGTTTTTGAATTAATGCATGTTTTGATTTTGGCTCACCGTATATGAATAATTAAAACGAAATTTGCATATTAATTTTACTTTTTTTTAGTTAAATAGTTTTCTCGAAAGTTGTTTAATTTTATTTACGAACGTTTTTACTAGCAATAAATATACGTAACATACAAATTAACTTACGTAACGAGCTTCTATGTTTGTATATTTTTATTACGTATATTAGGCCCCCCCCCCTAATCAATACATCGCTCTTTACGCTAAAGTTTAAATTTTGTTCCAATTCTTTGAGAATAACCCTTAATCACAAAGGCCGTTAATTAGAATAAATAGTTCTTATGAAAGTACCAAAAAAAACTTTAGCGTAACGAGCGAGGTATTAACTAGGGGGATAACCCAATCATATAGGCTATGTAATAATTTCTGTTCGTTTTAAGTTTTTATGTTGTTCCTTACTTTCAGTTAAAAAACTTGTGTTTTTGTTTATTTAATTTCTGACCGTTTTTTAAATAATGATAGGAAATCCGGTGCCTCCTTCATAGCAGTGTCCCTTCCCCAATGACAATTTCCTCCATGAAAAGATCCTCCCATGTAACCCTGACCCCCCCCCCTACCAGAAAAAATCCCCCTTTAAAACGTCCGTATACTTCCCAATAACCAATACTACATGTAAACATTGGGCAGAGTTCATAACTTGCAGCCCTTCCCCTCGGGGACTCTGGGGATTAATCGTTCTCAATGACATAGTTATTATATTTGTTGACCATGCTGAACAAAATGGCTATCTCAAAATTTTGAACGGGTAACTTTGGGAAAAACATGAGCGTGGGAGGGGGCCTAGTTGCCCTCCATTTTTTTGGTAACTTAAAAAGGGCACTAGAACTTCTAATTTCCGTTCGAATGAGGCCTTTTGCGATATTCTAAGACCAAAACATGCATCCATTATTTTTTCTTCTGGCAAAAAATAGAAAATTCCACATTTTTGCAGATAGGAGCTTGAAACATCTACTGTAAGGTTCTCTGATACGCTGAATCTGATGGTGTGATTTTCATTAAGGTTCCATAACATTTGGAGGTCGTTTCTGCCTTTTTTCAAAAATAACGCGAATTTTCTCAGGTGCTTAACTTTTGACGTGCAAGACTAAACTTGATGAAACTTATATATTTGAAATCAGCATAAAAGTTTAATTCTTGTCAAGTATCTATTTGTATAAAAATTCTGTTTTTTAGAGTTCCGGTTACTATTGAGCCGTATCACTCCTTACTTACAGTTCGTTACGACGAACTCTTTGATTAAAAAAAAACAAAAAACGATGAGTTATAGCACCGTGTGACTTAGCTGAGATTATCAGTCCATTTTTTCAAAATATTATATCTCCTGCATGTTAAGGACGCGCAGGATAATAGATTTATAGATAACCAAGCACGATAGTAGATGATGATCAATTATTTACCATTGATTACAATTTTGTATTGTCTTTTTTGTGCGATCGGCCTTTCATCTGCTCTTATGTCAAGAAAGCATTTACATAACCATGGTCAGTTACTTCAGAGGAAATCAAACATAATGCTTGCGGTTAATGTTTCAAAGCCGCGAAACTGAGAACTTACCACAAAGATACTAACCGCTACATTGAACTTTGAGGATTAGTAACAATGAAATTTCGAATATGTAACGCTACACCTTAGAGGTATGCATGTTTTTTAATGGTATTAATTAAAAAAACTTTTTCCACAAAATAATTTTTTCAAAGAAAAGTAAAGAACTCCATTAAACAAAAAATGAACCAAAATAATGCTAATTAAATCAAAATGCATTGTGTTAATGCCAATTCCCAATAAGGCATCTCAGCAGTATCCCAAGAACGACTGAGGGTATTATGTTCAGACTTTCGGGGCTACTTCTGCTCTTAAAATTCAACCAAATCAAAATAGCGTAAGTGTATCCAAGCTATCAAAGAAAGTAAACAGATTTTTTGTGAATGATATCAAGTTTTCCATTTTAGGTCAATTAGAGGAGGTATGAAACTAAATTAAGCACTACTATTTGTGTCCTGAGTTTTAATAGGGTGTATGTCGTTAAAAACTGCTTAAAATTTTTCTCCAGCATACAAATAGCAGGCCAAACTATGAATTCTTAAAAAATCGAAAAGATTTAAAGTTATTATTCTCTTTTTCTCTGAAAAGACTATGTCAATATAAAACGAAGAGAAATTAATTAAAAAAACTTTTTCCACAAAACAAGTTTTTCAAAGAAAAGTAAAGAACTCCATTAAACAAAAATAAGATCAAATGATCTACCAAGCATGAAACTACCACAAATCAGCATCGATAAATAAATGAAACCCAAAACGAACAGAAATTACAATAAATAACCCAGTCAAACTCAAAACAAGCAGAAATTGACATAAGTTGGGCTCAAAACCCCTATGCCTTCCCGAGGCCAGAACATAGTTTGAACTTACTGAAAAAAATATAAATGTTTTTACTTTTATAACTTTAATAAATCAAATAATATCAACATTTTGATTACTAAAAATATCCGTATATATATATTAAACTGACAATGCACATTCATTTGTATTTTTTACACTAGTTTGATTTGGTTAAATTTTAAGAGCAGAAGTAGCCCCGAAAGTTTGTACATGATACCCTCACTCGTTCTTGGGGTATTGCTGAGATGCCTTATTGGGAATTAGCATTAACACAGTGCATTTTGATTTCATCTAATGCCAACAATTAGTTTTTATACAAAAAGTCAAATGGGAGTGTGGGCGTGCGAGGGGGTTTAGTTTCCCTCCAATCACTTTCGACTATTAAAAAGGGCATCAGCCCTTTCTATTTTCAATCAAATGAGCCCTTTTCAAAGTTCTTACGACAACTCCTTCGATAAGAAGTACCCTGGTCTAAACGACAACAACAGCAAAAAAATAATACATTAAAAATATCAAGCCTTCCAATCACTTTCGACTATTAAAAAGGAAATAGGCATTTCGATTTCCAATCGAATGAGCCCTTTTTAAGTTTTGTACGACACCACTTCCTATAAACACCTTATATGCCCCCAGGGCATAAATTACAACCCTTACCCAAAGGGCTGTGAGGGTGGTTGTCATCCTCTAAGACCTAATTTCCAGAACTTTCAACTACGTTAAACAAAATGGTTATCTCAAAACTTTGATTGAATGTGTCTGGGAAAATGATGGGTGTTAGTCTTTCTCCAATCTCTTTCAACTATTAAAAAAGACACTAGCCCTTTCAACTTCCAACCAAATGAGCCCTTTTGAAGTTTCTACGACAACGCTTTCATTAAAAATCTTATATGCCCCTAGGGGATAACTTACAACCCTCGCCCTGAGGGCTGTGGAGGGTGTCTCCTCCTCAAACACCTAATTTCCAGAGCTTTCTACTACATTGAACAAAATGGCTATCTGACAATTTTGAGTGCATGTGCATAGCGGAATGGTGGGCGAGAGAGGGGGTTAGTTACCCTCCAATCACTTTCAACTATTAAAAATGGCACTAGCCCTCTCAATTTGCAATTGAATGAGCCCCTTTTGAAGTTTTTACGACAATTCTATAATTAAAAACCTTATATGCCCCCAGGTCATAACTACCAACCTTTGCCCTGGAGACTCTGGGGGGCTTGTCATCCTTAAATACAGAATTTCCAGAACTTTCAACTACGTTGAACAAAATGGATATCTCTAAACTTTGATTGAATATATTTGGGGAAATGGTGGGCATGAAAGGGGGGTTAATTACTCTCCACTCACTTTCGACTATTAAAAAGGGCAATTTCAATTTCCAATCAAATGAGCCCCTTTTGAAATTTCTACAAACACTTTCTATATAGACCTTATATGCCCCCAGGGAATAGCTTACAACCCCTGCACTGAGTACTCTGATGGGGTTATCATCCTAAAAGACCTAACTTCCAGAACTTTCGATTACGTTGAACAAAATGGATATCTCAAAATTTTGATTGCATGTGTTTGGGGAAATGGTGGGCGTGAGAGGGGGATTAGTTGCCCTTCAATCACTTTCGACTATTAAAAGGGCACTAGCCCTTTCAATTTTCAATTGAATGAGCCCTTTATTATGTTTTTACAACATCGCTTTCTATAAAAATCCTGCATGGTCCTGGGGCATAATTTACAGTCCTCGCCATGTGCGTTGTGAGGGGGATGGGTGGCCATCTTTAAACCCCTAATTCCAAAAACTTTCAACCACATTCAATAAAATGGAAAGCTAGGAATATTGTTTGCATGCGTATGGCGAAAAGGTGGGCGTGAGAGGGGGGTTAGTTGCCCTCCAATCACTTTCGACTATTAAAAAGGGCACTAGCTATTTCAATTTTTAATCGAATGATCCCTTTTTGAAGTTTCTACGACAACGCGTTCTGTAAGAACCTTAAATGCCCCAAGGGCATAACTTACAATCCTTGCCCTGAGGGCTGTGAGGGGGCTGTCATCCTCAAAGACCTAATTTACAGAACTTAAAACTACGTTTAATAAAACAGCTATCTCAAAATTTTGATTGGACATGTTTGGGGGAAAGGTGGGAGGGGAGTGAGGGGGGTTAGGTGCCCTCCAATCACTTTCGACCATTAAAAAGGGCACAACGCCTTCTATAAAAACCTTATATGCCCCCTGGGCATAACTTCCAACCCTTGTCCTGAAGGCTGGGGGAGTGACCTCCTCAAAAAATAATTTCTATGTGGAAATCAACTACGCTGAACAAAATGGCTATCTCAAAATTTTGATTGGATATGTTTCGGGAAATGGTTGGCGTGGAAGGGGTATTAGTTGCCCTCCAATCACTTTCGACTGTTAAAAAAGGCACAAGCCACTCCAATTTCCAATTGAATGAACCCTTTTCGAAGTTTCTACGACAACTTCTTCGATACGAAGTGCCCTGCTCTAAAGGAAAAAAATAATAAATGATACATTGTGCCAACATCTTTCTTATATGCCCTCAGGGCATAACTTAAAACCCTTGCCTAGAGGGTTGTGGGGGAATGTCTTCCTCAAAAACATTTGTGTTTGGGGGAATGATGGGCGTGGGTGGGGGGTAGTTGCCCCCCAATCACTTTTGACTATTAAGAAGGGCACTAACCCTTTAAATTTCCAATCGAATGAGCCTTTTTTGAAGTTTCTACGACAACGCCTTCTATAAAAACCTTATATGCCCCCAGGGCATAACTTAAAACTCTTGCTCCGAGGGTTGTGGGGGATTGTCCTCCTCAATACCATATTTTCTATCTGGAAATCAACAACTCTGAACAAAATGGCTATCTCAAAGTTTTGGTTGGATGTGTTTGGGGGAATGATGGGCGTGGGGGGGGGCTAGTTGTCCTCCAATCACTTTTGACTATAAAAAAAAGGCACTAGCAATTTGAATTTCCAATTGAATGAGTCTTTTTTGAAGTTTTTATGACAACACCTTCTATAAAAATCTTATATACCCTCAGGGCAAAACTTAAAACCCTTTCCCCGAGGGTTGTGGGGGAGTTTCCTCCTCAAAAATCTATTTCTATGTTTCAATCAACTACGCTGAAAAAAATGGCTATCTAAAAATTTTGACTGGATATGTTTGAGGAATGATGGGATGGGGGGGGGGATAGTTACCCTCCAATCACTTTCGACTATTAAAAGGGGCACTAGCCCTTTGAATTTCCAATCGAATGAGCCTTTCTTGAAGTTTCTACGACAACGCCGTGTTTAAAAACCTTATATGCCCCCGGGGCATAACTTACAACCCTTGCTCTGAAGGCTGTGGGGGAGTGTCCTCGTCAAAAACTGAATTTCTATCTGGAAATCAACTACGCTGAACAAAATGGCTATCTTAAATTTTATTTTGATTGGATTCGAGAAATGATGGGCTTGGAAGGGGTGTTAGTTGCCTTCCAATCACGTTCAACTCTTAAAACGGCAAAAGCCACTCCAATTTCCAATTGAATAAGCCCTTTTCGAAGTTTCTACTACAAATTCTTCGATGCGAAGTGCCTTGCTCTAAAGGAAAAAAAAAATAATATATTGTGCCAACATCGTTCTTAAATGCCCTTAGTGCATAACTTCAAACCCTTGCCCCGATGGTTGTGGGGGAGTGTCCTCCTCAAAAACATATTTTCTATCTGGAAATCAACTACGCTGAACAAAATGGCTATCTCAAAATTTGGATTAGATGTGTTTGGGGGAATGATTGGCGTTGGGAGGGGGGTTGCCCTCAAATCACTTTCGACCATTAAAAAAGACACTAGCCCTTTGAATTTCCAATTGAACGAGCCTTTTTTTAAGTTCCTATGACAACGCCTTCTATAAAAACCTTATATGTCCCCAGGGCATAACTTGCAACCCGTGTCCTGAGGGTTGTAGGGGAGTGTCCTCCTCAAAAACAAAATTTGTGTCTGGAAATTAACTACGCTTAAAAAAATGGCTATCTCAAAATTTTGATTGGATGTTTTTGGGGGAATGATGGGAGTGGGGGGGGGCTAGTTGCCCCCCAGTCACTTTAGACTATTAAAAAGGGCACTAGCCGCTCCAATTTCCAATCGAATGAGACCTTTTCGAAGTTTCTACGACAACGCCTTCTATAAGAACCTTATATTCCCCCAGGGCATAACTTGAAACCCTTGCCCCGAGGGTTGTAGGGGAGTGTCCTCCTCAAAAACATATTTTCTATCTGGAAATCAACTACGCTGAACAAAATGGCTATCTCAAAATTTTGATTTGATGTTTTTGGGGGAAAGATGGGCGTGAGGGGGGGGGCCTAGTTGCCCTCTAATCACCTTCGACTATTAAAAAGGGCACTAGCCACTCCAATTTCCAATCGAATGAGTCCCTTTCGAAGTTTTTACAACAGCGCCTTCTATAAGAACCTTATATTCCCTCAGGGAATAACTTGAAACCCTTGCCCTGGGGGCTGTAGGGGAGTGTCCTCCTCAAAAATATATTTTCTATATGGAAATCAACTACGCTGAACAAAATGGCTATCTCAAAAATTTTGATTGGATGTGTTTGGGGAAAAGGTAGGCGTGGGGGGGGCTAGTTGCCCTCCAATCACTTTTGACTATTAAAAAGGGCACATATAAATATTTTGACTATATAAAAACCTTATATGCCCCCAGAGCATAACTTAAAATCCTTGCCCCGAGGGTTGTAAGGGAGTGTCCTCCTCAAATACATATTTTCTATTTGGAAATCAATTACGCTGAACAAAATGACTATCTGAAAATTTTGATTGGATGTGTTTGGAGGAATAATGGGCATGGGGGGGGATAGTTGCCCTCCAATAACTTTCGACTGTTGAAAAGGGCACTAGCCCTTGAATTTTCAATCGAATAAGCCTTTTTTGAAGTTTCTAAGACAACGCCTTCTATAAAAGCTTATATGCCCCCAGGGCATAACTTAAAACCCTTGCTCCGAGGGTTTTTGGAGAGTGTCCTCCTCAAAACCATATTTTCTATCTGGAAATCAACTACGCTGAACAAAACGGCTATCTCAAAATTTTGATTGGAAATGTTTGGGGGAATGATGGGCATGAAGGGGGGGGATGGTTGCCCTCCATTCACTTTTGACTATTAAAAAGGGCACTAGCTACCCCAATTTCCAATCGAATGAACCTTTTTCGAAGTTTTTCCGACAACTCCTTCGATACGAAGTGCCTGGGTATGGAGAAGAAAGAAGAAGAAAAAAGAAAAATAAATAATACAGTGGTCCACATAGGCAGCGCTATAGCGCTGCCTAAGATTAATCGAGAAGGCCGAAATTAAACTATCTAATAATAAATTATAGTTTTAATCTCTTTGTGCTGTAATTTGTCTATTTTTGCCATCTGTTTCCCCGGGGAAGCCATCTGCTTACCCCCCCCCCCCCCAAATATTTTCTGAACCCAAATGGTTCCTTACGTTTATGCCTGTCTGAGCTGATATTAAGTGCTTTAAGGTCATGATCCAACTTTAAGCAGCTTTTGATGAATGTTCCCACTTTTATTTTTCAGATTATCTGTAAAATCTCAGCAATTTTTGGTTGAAAATCGGTAAATGGACTCATGATTCGGTAGAATTTTCGATAGGACTGTTTTTATTTTGTCTTATGTTTTTGAAGATGATCAACTCATTTGGGAACAAAGTACAACATCCAAGAAGTTCAGGAGCAGACCTACAAGATCTACAAATTTGACTCATTTTCAAAGGGAACTTTAGAAGCAGCTAGAAAGTCAAAAAATAACGAAATGTATTTAGTTTTAAAACTGTGAACACTCGAAATACCAACATATTTGGAGGTTTTCAAGATCGGAAGAGAGGGCTCAGCAAAAGTGGAAATACTGATACAAATTTTAATGAGCGTTTGAGTCGTGAAAACGGCGGATATTAGAGCTATGGTATGAAAACGGCGGATAATAGAGCTGTGGCTAATATGTGTTTTTGGAAGAGTGGGTATCGATATTGCGTAAGATGAATAACAAAGACGTTTCTGTCCTTTTGCTGTATCATTAGAAGCTATTTCTTGAATACCTCTCAAATTGTGAAAAGTGAAAAGTATTGGTCGATTTCGTAAATATTCCGCGTAAGATGAATAACAAAGACGTTTTTGTCCTTTTGCTGTATCATTAGAAGCTATTCCTTGAATACCTCTCAAACTGTGAAAAGTGGAAAGTACTTGTCGATTTCGTAAATATTCCGTGCCCATACATCAACTGTGGGGGAATTTACCAAACTATTTGCCCTTTTAATCTGACTTCTTTATATACCTTTGGGGTCTTATACTGTTGGTTTTGTATTATCTAAAGCAAAAAGAAAGGTGACTATGCTGTCGAGAAATTCGGACTGCAGAAAAAGACTACTTTGCTTGTGCAAGATAATGAAAGATCGACGCTCGATCCAGGTGCAAGAAAACTTCCTATAAATTAGTAACAAAACGATTATCGCCACCTAATGTAAAAATCCACACCTCTACCTGTCTTGAATACTTGCGAGTAATTTTTTACTCTCAAAAGCGGAATTTTAAGTATTTTCCACCATCTGTTGCTGCTTTAAAATACCAGGCCAGGTGTGGTTCTTCCTAAAATCGGCACCCCCTCTGCACTTCTTAGTTAACAAAGCTGGGATAAAGGCCTGTTAGCTTTGGTACCCAGCAGACAATTCCGCCTGGAAAATTCTCCTTACCCTTCTTTTATTTGAAAAAAGACTTGGTTTTCTTTAATTTCTGAAGGTTTTCAAATCGCGCCAAGAATCCCTCCACTGTGTAAATATTTTTCAGAAATCCCCCTCCCCAATGGAAAATATTTCCTACGGACAATTCTCCTGTGGAGAATTTCTCCGGCGAAAATACCCCCCACTGAAAAATCGCCAAGGTACTTTCAACCCCGCTGAAAATTTCCTCCAGAAAATTCCCCGGAACATCAACACATGTAAAATTGAGTCACCAAAGAGAAAGTAAGACAAATAAAACGAATCAGGCATGAAGATTCTGCCAAATTGCCCCGTGTAAAATTTTCACTGGAAATTTTGTCCCCTCAAACTTCCCTCCCTACTGAAAATCCTCCCCGTGTAAAACACCCCTCCATCCGCAAAAAATTTCCCCTCCCCCCAAAAATGTCTCTGTACTCCCAAGTAATAAACGCTATGCGTAAATAATAGGCAAATTTCACAATTTAAAGCATTTCCCCTAGGGGCTGCGGGTGTCATGTCATTCCCATAAGCACACTTAGAGAATATTTTAACTGTGCTAAACAAAATGGCTACATTAAATTTTTTATCGGTTGACTCTGGGGAAAAATAGGCGTGGGAGGGGAGCTAGTCACCCTCCTATCTTTTTGGTCAGTCAGTCACAATTGAACCAAAAACTAAAACTTTTTAAAACTAAAACACAATTGAACCAAAAACTGTGGTTTCAGCCACAATTGAACTTTTTTTAGCCGTTCTAAGGAGCCCTCTTTCTATTTTATATAACCCGTGGTTCTACATTTTAACCCCGGGGACAATTAAAAAAAAAAAAAAAAAAAAAAAACACGTCCGTGATCTTTCTTCTGGCAAAAACTGCAAAATTCCACATTTTTGCAGATATGAGTTTTAAACTTCTAAATTAGGGTTCTCTGATGTGCTGAATTTGATGGTATGATTTTCATTAAGATTTCTTGCCTTTCCGGAATCCCCCCTTTTTTGAAAATCAGTCAAATTTTCACAGGCTCGTAGCTTTTCATGGGTAAAATTAAACTTAATGAATTTTGCGTATTTGGAATCAGCATAAAAAGCTATTTCCTTTGAAGTGATTTCTATTTTTTTTAGAATTATGGTTACTATTGTGACAAGTCACTCACTGCTTACGGTCCTTTATCACGAACTGTATGAAAAAATATATGTTCATTTCTTCGGAATTTACATTTTTGGCACTTGTCTGGGGGGGAAGTTAGTGGTAGATGTAAAACATTAACGGATATTTGCTGCCCTTGTTCCTCAACCTGTACTATTGACTTTTGATTCCCTAGCTTTACAGTTTTAGTGCATAATGATTCCACTGGTACCCTGTATAAATAGAGGCGCTATCCTGCCGTCTATATTACGTTATTGATTTTTCCTGAGCATTGAAAATTAGCAATCGGTATCTCTTTATTTAGATACCTCTAAGTTTTTTTGACACCGAAATTAGCTGGCTGGTGCCCTGACTTTGGAGCTAAAGAACCCCAACCCGACTATCAATTTCGACTTATCAGCCATGCGCGATTAACTGCGGTTAGCATAGTACTTCTTATAAACAAAGTTTATTAAAAGCAAAACCACAAAAGCCACGGTTCCTGGGTCCCAAACAGTTTGGCTGGATATTTCAGAGCGACAAGGCCTGGCCAGCCGTGTCCACTTGATTGCTCCCCCAGATTCGGCTGTGTTTTGTACACCGATGGTACTCATAATTATGAATAACATCGGTGTACAGTTGGACGCGTTGCTGATGATCCTGAGACTTGATGCCAATAATTATAATTTGTGGCAGCAATTAACATAGACTTTGTTATCACTGCAAAAGGTTTACGTTATCACTGTAGAAACGTATTTTTAACAGCAACATGATTTTTTCGAGTTTTCACTGCATCACTGAAAACCTTCTTCTACAACCCCCTACTACCTTCTACTAAACCCCCTCTTTAAAATCGAGATTGCATTTCCTGACAATTGTTATATTTTCCCTTTAGCTCTCCTTTTTTTGTCTTTTCAAAGATTTCCTTCCCGAGTAGGAAGACTATTTGATATTTAGCAAGGCAGTTAATTAGCTTCCCTAGTTGACATTCTCCAATGACATTTATTAGTCTTGGTTGAAAATCCTGCTTTCTGCTACCCATTTGATTTCAAACTTTTTTCATAAGTAATTTCTAGCCAAATACATAATAACAATCCGCTGGAGAGAGCTTAAGTGACAGTTGCACCCTTGTATGGGTAGGCTCTAGCTGAAAATTAAAGGGACTTTCAAAATAATTTTACAGTTTTTTTATGACTACTGGAATTTCTACAGAGGCGATACAATTCACAGAAAAACAGTGCATTGGGGCTCTTAAAATAACTTGTTATTGGGACTAATTTTAGTGTCTCTAGGTGATAGTTGACATTATTTATAGTAAATTTACTTTGAATATAGTTAGCTCTGATTCCAGGGAATTTGGGGAGTAAATTTTCTTGGAAAAGAGAAAATAACCTTGGATTTTTTTTTCTTTTTATTACCGCAAAATTATGAATACTCCTTAGTTACTGTTGTTTTTTCTGCGCCTGGTGCTTCAATCTTTCTTTTCTTGGGGGTGGGGGTGCAGACATCAACCACTTTGTAGAAGAGGATAAGGGCTGTAGAAAACAAGAATCCATCCCATTTATTTGAAAGATTTTTATGTCTTTGGGGCATTGGGCCCACAACCTTCCCCCCAAATAGTGTCATTATTTTTACTTATAGTTTTCCAACCTAATATCTTGTGTTTCAAGCCATAAAGATGCCCCCACATACGTAAAACAAAAACCTAAACCACTGTCATGGAGTAAGTTTCCTTGTATATAATCTCTAATTTTAAACCTGTCCAATCGACTAAAAAGTTCAGAATTGAAACAAATAAACATAGAGATAAAGTGTAAAGAGTCTCATTACAGAACATAAATATATTAAATAAAACATAAATTTTGAAATCGTCCTGCTATAATTATTGGTCTGTTGTAACCTCCTCCAAAACCAGGTCTGTACAGGCCTCCTCCATAGGGACGGGGTGGATAATAACCTCCATAGCCAGGCTGATAGCCTCCATATCCAGGTCGGTAGCCTCCTCCAGGAACTACAAAATGAAGGGTTAGTTACTAAAAAGTGACGCATATACTTTACACATGCAGTTTAAAGAGTGTTAGGGTTGTTATCTTTAATACACTGACAGGGATTAAGCCCCCCCCCCCCTTCCCTTGGAGAATACAGTCAGTAGTAACAAAAAATAAATAAAATATTGTAATATTCTAAATATAGTAAACTTTGCGTTTAGGGTATTTTTAATCCCGAGGAAATATTTAGGGTATCACTACGTCTGCTTATCTGTCAGTAGACAGCAGAAATTGAAGCATTCAGACTTTGTTTGAACGGCATGAATTATTTGATTTGTTTGATTTGCTAAATAATAGACCTCAACACTTGATGCGCTGATCTGTGATGCGCTGAACTGTGGTGACAGGCAATGGTAGACATAAAATTACAGGAGAAACGTCATGAAAGATAAATATGACAGGATATAATTAATGTAATCAGCTGAGAAGATACTGACTGTTTAGTAAAAGTAAAAAAAAAGTACTAGCAAAAGACTCAGCTCCGGAGTTTTACCAAATCCTTTTAGGAGATGCTGTAATTTGCCACCCTAGAGAATAATTCTGTTTTCATCAAAAACAATATATGTTGAAAATAAATGCATATTGAGCTTTAAATTCAGATTTTTTGTGTTTTGAATTTTTTTTTTTTTTTTTTATTGAAGTATGGGTCTCGCTAAAGGTTACTTTAGCGTTTGCACTAAGGTTTAAATGAGTGGCAGTTCCACTACCGTATTAATCCTACCATTTTTAGTTTTAAGCTCTGTCTGTTTCAGCTGATGTTTTCAAACGTAATATAATATAAACTTAATAATTATTTTGTCGGATTTCGGATGCTGAATACGTTTTAATTCGTATTTGTGTTGTTTTCTGTCGTTTTTTCTTCTCTGTACAGCTTTGTTTCCTTTTTTGTTTATCTTTATTTTTCGTGATTTTTTCATTCTTATTATTATTAGCATAAAATGTTTTGGTCTCCCGTTTATTTTATTCTTGCTTTTCCTTTTCTTTTGAGGGATCTGTTTTGTTTCGTTTTTGGTTTTAGTCTTTCTATTATTATTTGCAAAAAAATGTCTTGGTCTCCTATTTTTTATTTCTTACTTTTTTTTTCTTTTTTTTATTTAGAGAGATATGTTTCATGTTTATTTATTTACTTTCGTTGGTTCTTCACTTGATGATTTAATGAGCCGACCTTTTCGTCTAGAAGAGGTTTTATCGGCACCAATAGCAAGAGATGCAGAACCGTGTATAAACGAAGTTAGATTTCAACCGTTAAAAAATAGTGCTTATGTCCAAAGATCGAAGTTAGACCCCGGGGAAGCCGATTCGTTGCGTTTATGTGCCTGGAATTATCACCTCACTACTGGTTATGAAGATGTGTTGCAATTTCTTTCTGATTCTCAGGGAAAAATTAGTTTTATTGGTATATCTGGAAGTTTTTTTTAGCCATGAACACTCTTTCTCGCTGTATTCTTTTCCAGATTATAATTTGGAGGCTAAAAACCGGACGTCACTTCACAGAGGGGGAATTGCGTGTTTGATTTCAAAGTAATTGACATACCAAATAAGAAATGATATTGATGTTTGGATAGAGGGTAAGTTTGAAAGTTTTAGTATAGATTTAAATTTGGGTAGTAGTAAATTTTTGATTAGTATTGTGGTTAAGCCACCGAGCGCAAGCTGGGAAGATTTTGAGCGTGGATTTGATCAACTTACGCGTGCGGTGTCTCGGACAGGTTTAGATTTTATTTGTATGGGTGATTTTAACTTTGATCTGCTATCGCTGAACGGAGTGAATCTTGATTTTTTTAATTTGATGGTTGCTAATGATCTTTTTCCCCTAGCTAATATTTCAAAACGGGTTACGAGTCATTCAGCTACTCTCATTGACAATATTTTTGTTGGTTCCAAGTATCTGGACCGTAGTTATGCTGATGTGGTTCTGTACCCTTGTTCTGACCATTTTCCAGTTCTCGGAACGGTACTTTGTGTCCGCATAGAAAGAAATGAAAGAAAAAAAGTGAAGAATCGATCGTTAAAGAAAGAGAACTTACAGAGGCTTGGTGATGAATTAAGCAGCACTGATCTTAGCGAGATTTTGGAGATAAAAGATGACGCTTCTGGGGCATTTGATTGCATGATGGGGATCATACAGCCAATTTATGACAAGACTTGCCCAGTTAAATTTGTGATACCGCATAAAGATCAACCCAGGAAGCCTTGGATAACTACAGAAATTCTTGAAGCGTCAGAATTAAGAAATCAAGTGTATGCAGATTATTTAAATAGTAGGTGTGTCAAGAAATAGGAAGAGTTTAAAATAATACGCAATAAAGTGAACTCTAATGAGAAGAAAAGCAAAAAAAGGATATTTTTCTGACCAACTGAGTTTAAATAAGGATAATGTGAGAGGATTTTGGAGGTTTTTAAACGACCTATTGTTGGGAAAGAGGAAAGAAGGTCCACCCAATTCGCTGCTGATTCAAGGAGAAGCAGTGAGTGATGAAACGATTATTACTAATAAATTTGCTGAGTTCTTTTCAAGTATTGGTTAAAATGTGCAGGCGGAAGGGTTAGTGAATTTTTAATAATGATTCCTTGGAGGACGAATTTTTGGATGAAAAAGGAATTGGAAATGAAATTGAATTTCAACCGTGTACTGGAGATGAAATTCTGAAGGTTGTGAAAACAATCAAATCTAATTCAGCAGGGAAAGATGGAATTAATTTGAAGGCTTTTAAATCAGTGATGTGTTATTTAATACCATGTCTCGTCCACATAATCAATCTTTCCCTGCAAACTGGGGTATTCCCCGATGCGCTTAAAAGGGCAAAAGTCATCCCTCTCCATAAAGGTGGGTCTAAACTAGATATCGAAAATTATAGACCTATATCAATCCTTCCCCTGTTTTCAAAAATATTTGAAAAAATTGTGCATAAAAGGCTATATCATTACCTTACGAAAACAGGGATGTTAGCTGAAACTCAGTTCGGCTTTAGGAAAGGTCACTCGACGTCGGACGCCGTGCATTCTCTCTGTGATATTGTAAATAGATGCTTTGAACGTGGTGAAATCTCTTTGACTGTTTTTATTGATTTTAGAAAGGCGTTTGATACAGTGGATTTTAAAATTTTACTCAAACGTCTACAGTCCCTTGGAGTTCGTGGTAATTATCTGAAATGGTTTGATAGTTTCTTAAGTGGAAGATCTATTCAAGTTGTTTTAAATGATGCATTTTCTTCTCCCTATCAAGTGAAGTGTGGTGTACCTCAGGGATCTGTCTTGGGACCACTTCTGTACCTTGTGTATGTTGATTCAATGCGTTTTTACTTACCGGAGTGTTTTATCACGACTTTCGCAGATGATACTGCTTTAACTATGTCTAGTCGAATGATTGATGATCTATTGTTGAAAGTAAATAGGGTTTTAAAGTCATTTTATGTATTTACAAGTTTAAGCCTTTTGTCAGTGAATGTTCAAAAAACTAATTTTATGATTTTTAGAAGAGTTGGTAAGCCTCCGAGTGTTGATGGAGAGATATTTTTTAATGGTAAGCCTTTTTCACAGGTGCATGAGGTGCGTTATTTGGGCTTCCAGCTTGATTGTAATTTGTCTTGGAAGCACCATAGTGATCTTGTTGCAGCTAAAGTTGCTAGAGGTCTGGGAATTTTGCGTCGTTTGAAGCATTTTTTACCATTATCGGTTCTTTTATTATTGAATCATAGTATTGTTGCGCCTTATATGTCTTATGGTTGTGTCTTTTGGTCTAGCAATTTTTATGCAAATTTCAAAAGAGTGCAGATTTTACAAAATAAAACAGTACGTCTTCTTGGGAATTATATAGAAAATGTGAATGATACCGCGTCATGTTTTAAAAAATTAAGAGTGCTTAACATTGGTCAGATTCGCGATTACCTAGCTGCTATTTTTGCCTATAGATGTTGGAATGATGTATGTCCTCCAGTTTTTACAAATTTTTTTCGCGTAAATAGTTCACTCCACAGGTATGCGACTAGAGAGGCGGAAAATTTTACGGTTGAGCATCGAGACACCACACGTGCAGGTTTCGGGATTCGGTATTTGGAATGATATCCCAGTTGGCGTTCGGGAAGCTGAACACATTGGGTCGTTTAAAGTAAAAATAAAAAAACATTTATTGGGAGAGGGGAGGTAATTTATTATTATTGTCATCATTAATGTCTTTATTTTTTTTTTTTTTTTCGTTTTTCTTTTCTTCATAGTTTTTGGTATTATTGTTTGAATTGAGAGAGAGTGTTCAGGTCTTTTTTTTTTTTTTTTTTTTTTGAGAATTAGAATTTTGAGAGGTTGAGAATTAGAGAATTGCAGCCGTCTTTCATCAGACTTTTTTAGCCTTCCCCGGGCGGTTGCTTGTATATAGTTTATTTTGTAATTAGTAGTAAATAAAGCAAGTCAAGAATAAAGACGAAACTATACTTAAAAGCTAACAGACACACAAAACCAATTATTCAAAAAGGTGATACGGTCACAAAAAGTTATAAACTTAGGTAGTATTTTAGATCTCGCGATTTTAAAGCTTTGAAATTCGCTGAAATATCTTATGTTTATATTAGAAATATGCTTAAAAAGTGAAAAACTTACGGATTATAACCTGCCTCCTTTCTCGTGCATTCTCTTGAGCAGAACCTGCTGCAATACAACAAACTATAAGTGAAAAATACATATTAAAGAACGCTTAATTAAGATTTAAAAGTGAAAATGAAATCAGAAATAGTACTATCTTACATTAAAGCTGCAAAACCAAATCAAATCACCCTAAAAGGATCAAAATTAATCATGCTTTAACAAAGAATAGCTTAAACTAGTATTATTCTACCTAGTAAAAACCCTCCCAAAAAACTACATAAACTAACATTTCACAGACATGATAGCTTTTAAAGTAAAGCTATCAGGTACTAACGAGTTTAAAAAAATAAAGACTAAAATCAATCAAGTTTATTTGAAGAATTATATATCGGCTGTGATAATTAAAAGTGCGACATATGCCATTTTGGTCAAAAATGAATTATGTATATTTTATGAGTAAACTAAGCACGAGAAATCGAATGGTGCAGGCAGAATCGTTATATCTTGTATTGTTACGAACAGAAAAAGAGACATAAGCCTCTAAGTGGCAAATGTTTCTTTTTTATCAGGTCTTATTGCAATTCAGAATGACAGATTATCTTGTGAAGCCATAGCATGTGGAGCCATAGATTTGTCTCCCATTTTTGTCAAGGAAGAGATATACGCCATGAAACGGAATAATTTTAAATTGACTCCTAATACTTGAATTTAGTTTGTATGAATATAAACTAATACGAATTTTAATTTAATTTCATTCCTCCTTTTTCTTCCTTCTTTTTCTTCTAATTTACAAACTTTTTTTGCAGTTTATCCGTATGTTATCTCTTTTTTTACTCTTTTACACTTAACGTTTTGTTGATTGCGTTATTACATGCTATCCGAGATCACTCTGCAATGTATTTTTTGGGGGGTTTTTGTTTTTTGGGGTTTTGTGTGGGGTTTTAGATCCCCTTAGATTTTGTGAATACATTTATTTTTTCAGTGAAAATATTAAAGAAATAGCTAACTAAAAATTGCCCTCTCCACAAATTGAAAAATAAAGACGCCTCTGGTCATGTCTAAGGCGAGCACCAGAGAGAGGGGCATTTTTGTCATTTTTCATGTAAGTTATTATTTCGATGAACTCACCTATTACGAGGTGCTATAAGCAAAAAAAAAAAAAAAATGGAGCTTACTTGATGTGGCTGTTTAATGTGGTATATTTACGTAACTTTATCAAGCCCATTTCCTAAGTATGTCGGTCATTTGCGGAGGCGAAATGTACCCTATAACTATGTATGGGCATACGATTTCGCAATGTTATAGTAGGTCTTTGTAATGACGTATCACAACGCCTGGAACATACAAAATGCAGTGGCATTACTGTACCGAGAAAATTTGGATATTGTACCCGAGTTATATTTCATGTTTAGCTTCAAAATCAGCTTCAAATCTACTTATCAGGTAGTATTTTAGATATTTTTAATATACTCTAATCTAAAGGATCCGGGTTTTATAAAGGGTGATTTTTCACAAGCAAAAAGCAGGGAAATGACCATAAAAATAGAGACTTGGGTGATGGAGACTCTACAGTCTATCCCAAGTTAAATATAGCTTATTGTATTCGTTTGTAAGTGATTTGTATCACTAAGAGCCAATGAAAACCTTTCGTTTTCAAAGTGAATAATTTTTATTGGCTGTCCTTGACGAAAATCAATTGTAATCAATTTTGTGAACTTGATTCACACACATCTTTAGTGTCCTGTTTGTACTTTGGCGCACTGAACTTTGGTATATGTGTACGTTTTTCTTTATCATACAACAATATAAGTATGAAACGCGGAGCTATAGTTTTTGAGCGTTGATTATATATAGGAGCCATACAGAGTAGTGCTTTATTCTTATTCTGTTTGTATTGGCTTTTTACGAATAAACAATTTTTTGTGCATTTATAGATTTAAGCATCCTGACTTGCGAAATAGTAGTTAGATTAAAGGCACCATTGGTTGAACCGCCAACAGCTACTGTCAACCACACAAAAAACATGCAGTTACAATAAGCTATGTTGATGGGGGGGGGGGGGGTTACTTTGATCATGCTCGGAAAAGTTCGACTCTTCCTGTGATGTTTTGATGGACTGGCAAGAACACACTTTTTTTGGAGTTGTGGAAACACAAAAGAAGATAGGTTCATCATTACGAAGCACCCGAAGTCTATCTGGACAAACATTACCGTATATTGTTTAAAGGATAAAAAATGTTAGCCGCTCTACACCCACCAACCCCTCCAGATATTGCTTCAATTTTGCAAGGCGAAATGATATTATATAAGCTAGTTAATTTTGCCAGTCATCGTCATTGAGTGCTGCCAATATGGTATAAAAAGTTTTATATAAAGAGGGATCGATTAACATTCCTTCAGAGGGGTCACCCTAAATCCCTAAATTTATCCCAATTTCTGTGCAATTCTTATCCAAATTGTGAAATATTTTTCCTATTATTCAACCCTCCCCCCCCCTCGAAAAATAAATTCTGCGTACGTGCTTGTGCGGTAAAGTCACTGCAAGCGCAGTCTATGAACTTTCCGACAGCATCTGATATTTAACAACAGTTGCATAAACTGGCACGCCCCTCAGTAGAAAGCTATCTTATACCCCCATGTGGCACCCCTGCTGCCACCTATAACTTTTTTGCACCCCAAATAAGGGCATAGCCTCCCTAGGGAGAATGATTACGTAATCGGTCAATGACCTCTTTTTCCAAGGTCGATTTATTTGAAGTTTCTATGTGTAATAACTCCGGAACGAAGGTTGCACCTGCGCATTGAGTTCTAACGGGAACAATGTTATTGATCTAGGACTCGAGGGGGAAGTGAATTTCCGAGAAATTGATTGCGTAATCAAAGTGTGTCAACAACAACAACATCGACCTTGACATTCGCTGAGAGCGTGCACTTACAGCAACAACAACATCGACCTTGGAACACCTGTGCTGTCGACCTCAATTCACCTATCGTGAATCAATAATTCCCCTTAGAAACAACAAATTAATTCCCCTTTCTTGACAGATCAATCAACCAATGACATCATCTATCAGACTTTAAAAATTTTCGCCTAGAAACATTTCTCCAGGAATAGATCCAAGTCATTAATGTCTTCGCCTCGGGAACAGTTCTACTGGTCGAACTCCAAAAGATATTAATAACCAAAGGCCATGGAAACAGTTCTCCAAGAAACATCATAGCGATGAATTGTTTTAGCGCGCAAAAAGGTTTCTTATTAATTTGAAATGCGTTAGTGCAGAGATGCCAATAACAAAGGAATACGCTGAATTTACGTTTAGGGATTATTTGGGCGAAACCGTTTTAGACAGGTTATGGAAATATTTCGGCGAAACAGATAGAGACATTTTAAAAGAAGATTTTGGAAGAGATTTTAGAAGAGAATTTAATGGTGAAACTCTGTGGTCGTTATAATACACAAGTTTCATTTGAACAGTGTTGTGAGGTCCTCTAACCCAACCCAAAGGGTTCCAATCCCCACCACCCCAACCCCGAATGAAGCCCCCGGTCCTCAAAGGTCCCCCTGGCTCCCAAAGGGCCACCGGCCCCCCAAAGGCCCACCCAGACCCCCAAAGGCCATCCCCGGGCCCCCCAAAGGCCCATCGAGCTCCCAAAGGACCAACGGGGTCCCAAAGGCCCTCCACCGGTCCCCAAATGTCCCCCAGGCCTCCAACTGCCCCCCCCGGACCCCGCAAGGCCCACCCGGTGCCCCAAAGGCCCTCCCTGTGCCCCAAAGGCCCTCTCCGGCCCCCAAGGGTCCCCCGGACCAGAGAAGCGCCGCCGGGATGCGCCGTGGGCCAGGAAAGCGCCACAGGATGCGCCGCAGGGATGCGCCACGGGTCAGGAAAGCACCGCAGGGGACGCGCCACAGGGAGGCACCACAGGAAAGCACCGCAGGATGCGCCGCAGGGGTGCACCGCAAAAAAAAGTAAACTAAAAAGTAAAAATCTCAAAATGTTATCCCCCAAACGCCCTCCTCAGACCCCCAAAGGCCCTCCCCCGGTCCCCAAAGGTCCCCCCCAGCTCCCAAAGGACCACTGGCCCTCAAGGGACCCACAGACCCTCAAAGGCTCTCCCCGAGCACCCGTCTTTCGTTGATGTGTGTTGTCTGAAACCTATGATTTGGGATGTGTAGTTTGCTACTTCAGGCTTTTCTGAGCTAAGGTTTCCTAGTATTTCCTAGGTGAATGTTGTCTGAAACCAATAGTTTGGGATGAGTAGTTTGCTATTTCAGGCTTTTATGAGCTAGGTTTCTTAGCCTTTCATTGGTGTGTGTTGACTGAAACTTATGATTTGGGATATGTAGTTTGCTATTTTTGACTTTTCTGAATTGGATTTCTTAGTCTTTCATAGGTGTGTGGTGTCTGAAACCTGTGATTTGGGATGTGTAGTTTGCTATTTTCGACTTTTCTGAGCTGGATTTCTTAGTCTTTCATAGGTATGCGTTGTCAGAAAATTATGATTTGGGATGTATAGTTTGCTATTTCAGGCTTTTCTGAGCTAAGGTTTTCTAGTATTTCGTAGGTGAATGTTGTCTGAAACCAATAGTTTGGGGTGAGTAGTTTTCTATTTTTGACTTTTCTGAGCTAGGTTTCTTAGTCTTTCGTTGGTGTGTGTTGACTGAAACCGATGATTTTGGATATGTAGTTTGCTATTTTTGACTTTTCTGAGCTTGATTTCTTAGTCTTTCATAGGTGTGTGTTGTATGAAACCTATGATTTGGGATGGGTGGATTGCTACTTTTGACTTTTCTAAGCTGGATTTCTTAGCCTTTCATAGGTGTTTGTTGTCTGAAACCTATAGTTTGGGATGACTAGTTTGCTAATTTTGACTTTTCTGAGCTAGGTTTCTTAGCCGTTCATAGGTGAGTGTTGTCTGAAACCTATGATTTGGGATATGTAATTTGCTATTTCCGACTTTTCATAACCGGATTTCTTAGTCTTTCGTAGGTGTGTGGTGTCTGAAACCTATGATTTGGGATGTGTGAGTTGCTATTTTTTTGACTTTTCTGAGCCGGATTTCTTAGCCATTCGTAGGTGTGTGTTGACTGAAACCTATGATTTGGGATGGTGAATTTGCTATTTTTGACTTTTCTGAGCTAGATTTCTTAGCCTATCATATGTGTGTCCTTTCAGAAAATTATGATTTGGGAGGTCTAGTTCGCTTTTTGGACTTTTCAGAGCTAGGATTCTTAGTCACTCATAGGTGTTTGTTGTCTGAAACTTCGAGTTTGGGATGAGTAGTTGGCTATTTCAGACTTTTCTGAGCTAAGGTTTCTTAGTATTTCGTAGGTGAATGCTGTCTGAAACTTATGATTTGGGATATGTAAATTACTATTTCGGGCTTTTCTGAGTTGGATTTCTTAGTCTTTCATAGGTGTGTAGTGTCTGAAACCTATGATTTGGGATGTGTAGTTTGCTATTTTCGACTTTTCTGAGCTAGGTTTCTTAGCCTTTCATAGGTATGTGTTGTCAGAACATTATGATTTGGGATGTGTAGTTTGCTATTTCAGGCTTTTCTGAGCTAAGGTTTTCTAGTATTTCGTAGGTGAATGTTGACTGAAACCTATAGTTTGGGATGACTAGTTTGCTATTTTTGACTTTTCTGAGCTAGGTTTCTTAGCCGTTCATAGGTGAGTGTTGTCTGAAACCTATGATTTGGGATATGTAAATTACTATTTCGGGCTTTTCTAAGCTAGATTTCTTAGTCTTTCGTTGGTGTGTGTTGTCTGAAACCTATGATTTGTGATGGATGGATTGCTACTTTTGACGTGTCTGAGCTGGATTTCTTAGCCTTTCATAGGTGTTTGTTGTCTGAAACCTATAGTTTTGGATGACTAGTTTGCTATTTTTGACTTTTCTGAGCTAGATTTCTTAGCCTTTCATTGGTGTGTCCTTTCAGAAAATTATGATTTGGGATATGTAAATTACTATTTCGGGCTTTTCTTAGCTGGATTTCTTAGTCTTTCTTTGGTATGTGTTGTCTGAAACCTGTGATTTGGAATGTGTGGGTTGCTATTTTTTTACTTTTCCGAGCTGGATTTCTTAGCCGTTCATAGGTGAGTGCTGTCTGAAACTTATGATTTAGGATGGTTAATTTGCTATTTCCGCCTTTTATTAGCTAGGTTTCATAGCCTTTCATAGGTGTATGTTGTCAGAAAATTACGATTTGGGATGTGTAGTTTGCTATTTGAACTTTTCAGAGCTAGGATTCTTAGTCCATCATAGGTGTTTGTTGTCTGAAACCAATAGTTTGGGATGACTAGTTTGCTATTTCAGACTTTTCTGAGCTAGATTTCTTAGCCTTTCATAGGTGTTTGTTGTCTGAAACCTATAGTTTGGGATGACTAGTTTGCTATTTTTGACTTTTCTGAGCTAGGTTTCTTAGCCGTTCATAGGTGAGTGTTGTCTGAAACCTATGATTTGGGATATGTAATTTGCTATTTCCGACTTTTCATAACCGGATTTCTTAGTCTTTCGTAGGTGTGTGGTGTCTGAAACCTATGATTTGGGATGTGTGAGTTGCTATTTTTTTTACTTTTCTGAGCTGGATTTCTTAGCCATTCGTAGGTGTGTGTTGACTGAAACCTATGATTTGGGATGGTTAATTTGCTATTTTTGACTTTTCTGAGCTAGATTTCTTCGCCTATCATATGTGTGTCCTTTCAGAAAATTATGATTTGGGAGGTGTAGTTCGCTTTTTGGACTTTTCAGAGCTAGGATTCTTAGTCACTCATAGGTGTTTGTTGTCTGAAACTTCGAGTTTGGGATGAGTAGTTGGCTATTTCAGAATTTTCTGAGCTAAGGTTTATTAGTATTTCGTAGGTGCTTGATGTCTGAAACTTATTATTTGGGATCTGTAATTTACTATTTCGGTATTTTCTGATTTGGTTTTGTTAGTCTTTCATAGGTGTGTTGTGTCTGAAACCTATGATTTGGGATGTGTAGTTTGCTATTTTCGACTTTTCTGAGCTAGGTTTCTTAGCCTTTCATAGGTATGTGTTGTCAGAACATTATGATTTGGGATGTGTAGTTTGCTATTTCAGGCTTTTCTGAGCTAAGGTTTTCTAGTATTTCGTAGGTGAATGTTGTCTGAAACCAATAGTTTGGGATGACTAGTTTGCTATTTTGACTTTTCTGAGATAGGTTTCTTAGACTTTCATAGGTGAGTGTTGTCTGAAACCTATGATTTGGGATATGTAAATTACTATTTCGGGGTTATTCTCATCTAGATTTCTTAGTCTTTCTTTGATGTGTGTTGTCTGAAACCTATGATTTGTGATGGTTGGATTGCTACTTTTGACTTTTCAGAGCTGTATTTCTTAGCCTTTCATAGGTGTTTGTTGTCTGAAACCTATAGTTTGGGATGACTAGTTTGCTATTTTTGACTTTTCTGAGCTAGATTTCTTAGCCTTTCATTGGTGTGTCCTTTCAGAAAATTATGATTTGGGATATGTAAATTACTATTTCGGGCTTTTCTGATTTGGATTTCTTAGTCTTTCATAGGTATGTGTTGTCTGAAACCTATGATTTGGGATGTGTGGGTTGCTATTTTTTGACTTTTCCGAGCTGGATTTCTTAGCCGTTCATAGGTGAGTGCTGTCTGAAACTTATGATTTGGGATGGTTAATTTGCTATTTCCGGCTTTTATTAGCTAGGTTTCATAGCCTTTCATAGGTTTATGTTGTCAGAAAATTACGATTTGGGATGTGTAGTTTGCTATTTGAACTTTTCAGAGCTAGGATTCTTAGTCCATCATAGGTGTTTGTTGTCTGAAACCAATAGTTTGGGATGACTAGTTTGCTATTTCAGACTTTTCTGAGCTAGATTTCTTAGCCGCTCATAGGAGTGTGTTGTCTGAAACTTATGATTTGGGATATGTAAATTACGTTTTCGGGCTTTTCTGAGTTGGACACTTCTAAATTTTTCCACACACAAAAACTTACACACACAGAATTCAAAACTCACACACACAAAATCTTCTATAACCACAAACTTACAAACAACAACACAAACAAACTTAAACAAGAACTCTTACTATTAATCAAACACGCAAAAACTTTAATTATAATAGGAACATTAAATTACACACAATAATACACACACACTCCAAAATACACACACACACAACCACATAAACCAAAAAAAGCCCTCAAACAATCCCACACGAAAACTTACGCACACACACACACACACACACATACCTAAACAAAACTAAAAAGAAAATAAGAACAATTAAAAGCACATACAATATAACAAGCACACAAAAACTTACACAAACGCAAAAACTCTTACAAACACACACACAAACTACACACACACGAAAACTTACACACACACACACTAAAACTTACACACACACACACACAAAAACATACACACACACACATGAAAGCATACACACACACACGATAACTAACACACACACGCCAAAACTTACACACACACACACACACACACAAAAACTAACACAAGCACACGAAAACTTACATGCACACAAAAACTTACATGCACACACAAACTTACACATACACATAAAAAAACACAAACACACACACACACAAACAAACAAAAAAACAAACACTAAAACAAAACCTAAAACAGAAACACACAAACAGAAAAAAAAAAACACACACACACACATACACACACACAAACACACACAAACACACACAAAGAGACACAAATCTACACACACACACGAAACACTTACACACACACACCAAAACTTACACACACACACACACAAAAACACACACACACACACACACAAAAAAAATTACAACATAAAAATAAAAAATAAATTAACACGCAAAATGAAATGCACAAAAAAAAATACACACACACACACACACACACAAAAATCAACACACACACACATACGACCAATTACGAAAAAATGCCAAATAATACACACACACAAACAAATTCGAACAAACCCATAAAAAAACACTAAAAAAAGAACAAACACAAAAAAACAAAAACACAAAAACAAAACACAAGAACACAACAAAAACTCACACACACACACTCACAAAAAATAACAAACACACACACACACACACAAAAAAATTACACACACACACACAATAAAAAAGACAAACACACGCAAAAAAATACATAAAAAAAAAAATACACACACACACACACACACACACACAAAAAAACACACACACACACACACACAAAAACTCACACACACACAAAAAAACACACAAAAACATACAAACACACACACAAAAACTTACACACACACACAAAAGCTTAGACACACAAAAACTTACACGTACACACACAAAAACTTACACCCACATACAAAAACTTACATACACACACAAACTTACACACACACAAAAAAACATACACACACACAAAAAATCTTAAAAACAAAAACAAACACACACAAACAAAAAAAAAAAAATACACACAAAAGAAATCGAAAACAAACAAAAAAAAAAACACACAAACAAAAAAAAGCATACACAAACAAACTTAAACATTCACACTAAAACTTACATGCACACAAAAACTGACACACACACACACACACACGAAAACTTACACACACACACGACAAAACTTACACACACAAAGCTTAGACACACAAAAACTTACACACACACACACGAAAACTTACACACACACACGCCAAAACTTACACACACAAAAACTTACATGCACACAAAAACTTAGACACACACACACACACAAAAACTTACACACACACACAAAAACTGACACACACAAACAAAAACTTACACACACACGAAAACTTACTCACACAAACGAAAACTTACACACAGACACACCAAAACTTACACACACACAAAAACTTACACACACTTACCATATCACAGTTACATTGTCTTAATTTTTCAAATTTCATTTGGAATTTCTGTCGTGAAATGCAAGAGTTGGAATATTTCAGTAGTGACTTGTTGTGCTTTATCTTCTCACAGTTACATTCTCTTGATTTTTTGAAGTTCATTTTGAATTTCTGACATGAAATGCAAGAGTTGGAAAATTAGGGTCTTAGTCCACCAGCCCGAATGGTGGAAATCCACTAACTCAGTATTGGGGTCCCAGTCCACCAGCCTGAACTGTGGAAGTTCACTAGCTCAGAAGTGGGGTCTTAGTCCACCAGTCTGAATGATGGAAATTCACTAGCTCAATATTGGGGTCTCAGTCCACCAGTCTGAATGGTGGAAATTCACTGTTTAAGTTAGGTTAGGTTAACATATCATGAGCGCTCCTGATAAGTTAACCTAATCTTTTCCGGCGAGTATGGTTAGGTTAGGCTAGATTAAGTTAGGTTAGGTTAAGTTAGGTTAGGTAAGCCCATGTACGCTTCACTTAGGTTAGCTTAGGTTAGGTGAGAGACAGGCAAAAAGTTAGGTGTATGATTAGGTTAGGTTAGGTTAGATTAAGTTAGGATAGGTTAAGTTAGGTTAGGCTAGGTTAGCCTACGTACGCGCGCGTACGTAGGCTAGCCTAACCCAACCTAGCTTAACCTAACCTAACCTAACCTAACCTAACTTAATCTAACCCTAACCTAATCATACACCTAACTTTTTGCCTGTCTCTCACC